>NW_008752559.1:0-13410 GCF_000715545.1 Opisthorchis viverrini | reverse complement strand
ATATTTTTCCACAATTTGCCGTTGAGAGAACTGATGGGAAGTTTCTGTAGACCGCTACTACGAAATTTTGTCGAGCTACAACAGGCAAGTAATGGCAGGTGTGATGTAATTACCGAAGATGCGTTCCAGAAAAATGTCTGGAAATCTCAAAGACACTTTTTGGCTGCTTAAGGTTCTATCGCAGGCAATTTTAGGATGCCTAGATGCATCGGTACGCTGTGCATAGGTAGTTTGGCTACAGGTGCCGGAAAGTTCTATCAGTACCAGAAACCACGTATTTTGCTTGAAAAAATTGAACTTGGAGTGTTCATAAGTGACGCGTGCGTTTAAGTTGGTTTGCGTGAAGACCATGCGTTAGGTGCAAATTTTTCCGTACCCTCAGAACCGGTTTCCACAATCGTGAGGTAGAACGATGGAATAAGCGAAGGGTAGAGATTTAAAAAGGAGACCGAGCTAGATTGTCCGGTCCCAGGGACGATTACAAGACCTATAATACATTTATTCTCTCACCTGTAGGGAACGTGTCAATTGAGGCATGATCGGGAAGTTACAGCCTGAGCGCGGCGGGCAGCAACACAACAGGGAGGAAGGTGTGAGGCATGTCAACTAATAAGCCATCGTGGTTGGGAAGCCTAAGAACTATAACAATGTGTAATGAGGTACGATTAGTTCGAGGATGAGGTCGGTAGACTTGAATTAAATTCGGAAAACCGTAGCTGGACATAAGTGACTCAGGTAGTTGAGTAAACTGCCAGGGTCATCATGAACAAAAATAGAGAGTCAGGGATTGAAGAATTCTAAATGGTGTGGTGTTTTATACCTTTATTTTGCTTTCATTATAACGCTACGTGTTTCGTTAATCGCACAATCCTTTTTTGTTTGAATGCGAGAAACTACAAATGCGCGCACTTGTACAAAATTCACGCAAACGTGGTCACGTGCTTCGACTCTCTCCTGAGTTCGCTCGCGCTTGCAGCGGTCATTCGCGAGTCTCATGTTCTAACTCTGGTATCAAAACATTTCAGACCTTCTTCAGAAAGTATTATCCATCAAATTCCGCTAGAAGGACAAATCGCCACGTTCTACTACCAGCTTTGGTGTGTACTCATTTGTATGTTCGTGCCGAGCATCATACTTTGTTCGCACGACAAGGCATTTATCGGACAGAATGCGGGAACACAATCTCGTATCTCTGAGTGGTAGTAGGAAGAAACCAGGCTCAAGCGCGATTGCATCACATTTGACCGAAACCAATCATGTCATAGATAGGGAGCAAGCCTTCACCATCATGTACCGGGTGCCTCTGAACCGATCACGACTGATACGATCCAGACTACTATCGATCGCAGAGGCGATTAGAATCCCACTGCTGAATCCGCAACTTTGCATCTAAAAGAAACTTGTGCGACCTCTGAACTTGAACTGGCCTACGAAACATCCGGTCCCACAAGCCTGTCTGGCATAGACGTCACTTACCTGATTCCGTATCCATTGACCTATCCTCATCCAAACCCCTCTCTTTGATTGTTATTTCTCTAAAGTGTATGTAGCCTCGATCTTAACCTTTTCCACGTGATTTCTGCTACCATATAAATTTGTGATGTATTAGCCAAGATGATCAATCACAGAAAACAAGCTTTGTTCGCTACCTTCTTCGCTCTCATGACTACAATGGGTATATTGTTTATTTCCTGACCTGGGCCAACGGCGAACTATTTTAAAGAGAACATTTGTTACTGAGTCTGTTCCATCTGACCTCGATTATTGTGTACACAAACCAGCGTAATTATTTTTATTTCTTTACCGCACACTCCTGGTAAACTAACTTATTGGGTAGCCAGACAACTACAAATTTGGTGAGCCCGAGTCTTTCTAGATATTTTTTGGAAAACTTTCATTCTTTTGCGCGGTCATTATGGAGGCACACTTTGATTCAGCGGATTTAGTCGATAATGCACTTAGCACACGTTTACCAGACTATAATCCCTGCAATCCCGGGATATAGTTTAACCAGGTGGAGGCCGTTTTTCTAAGACGACGCATCACTTCCCAAGCCACCCGATTGTCCTATGCCGTCCAGCATCTTCCTTGTGATGTAGCAACTGATGTAGAAGATCTGTTGGAAAATATTCCCAAGGAAAATCTTCATGACGCCCTTCGAGCGGCCGTTATCAGTAGGACAGGGAGATACGAAAACAAAATGCTACGGGATTTATTCACCATTGCCGAACTTGGTGACAGGTCGCTATCACAACTGCTTCGCCACATGCGCAGTCTGCTCTGCGGCCGTAAGCTAGCTGTGGAAATCGTTATCCAACTATGGCTTGGCAAACTTCCACCCTCCATGTCCTACGTCATTAGTGCTTTCGTTGATGACCACAGCTTGGAGATGTTAGCCGATGAAATCCGTGAAACCTACCCCTGTAACCCCATAAACTTCGTCTACCGCCCAACATTTACTACTTCTACAGATTCCAATCCGACTCTTGCTTCCATATCGCAACTACAAGCCAAGTTTGATGCTTTGACCGATGGCCCACAACGGCTAGAGATCAAGTATCGACCACACTCACGCTCCCGATCGTTGTGTCGTACCCGTCCCTGTTGGTGCTGGTATCAATATTCTTTCGGTCCTAAATCACGCAGATGACAACCGCCTTGTTCCTTCAAGCCGCATCCCAACACCCGTTTCAACACCCCAGCCAGTCAGTAACGGCGACAACTGTCTGTGGCCCTCCTCGCCTGTTCCAAATCACCGATCGTTCAAGTGGTTTACGTTTCCTCGTAGATACGGGAGCTGAAATTGCTGTGCTACCACATAAGAATCCACTTCCCAATTCTGCCTCTTATTCGTTACAAGCCGGTAGTGGTGCCCGCATCGCTACATACGGCGAACGTTCCCTCAGCCTTGACCTCAGATTGCGACGGGCGTTCAAGTGAATCGTCCTTTTGGACGACGCCCAAACACCCATCATTGGTGCAGACTTCCTGACCCACCACAGCTCATCCGTCGATGTTTGACACAAACACCTCTTGGACATGTTAACTTCCCTCTCAATCGACGGAAGTAGTGCCCCAACTTCACCCACGGGTATCCGAGTTTCTTGCCTGATTCACATTTTGCTGACACACTTAGGGATGACATCCCCAAAACAGCCATCACAACACCGTTTGGACTTTTCGAATTCACGCGTATACCCTTGGGTCTTCGAAGTGCAGTTCAAACGTTTTAATGCTTCATGGACGAAGTTTTACTCGGTTAACCCTTTGTGCATGCCTATCTTGACAATGTTTTAGTCGCTGGCACCCCCCCAACTGAGCATGCAGCTCATTTCAGGGCAGTATTTCAACCTCTTTGCACTTACAACATACGTTTAAACATTGACAAATGCTTGTTCGGTGTTACTAGCCTAGATTTTATTGGCCATCACATTGACCCAACGGGTATCCCACCATTGACCGATCGCACTTTGGCTCTAGAATCTTTTCCCATACCCATTACTATCATCCAACTTCGCCGTTTCATTGGCATCATCAACTGGCAAGTTCAATCACACAATTATGGTTAACAGTAGAACTAAGTAGATTCTCCGGTGCCGCTATTAGAACAAAGCCAGGTGTAGAGGATATTCATGATCAAAAGTTAGCGCTAGTGCAGAGGGGCCGAGCAAACACCGTAAACAAAGTGGTTTAACTTGCAAATGGAAGCAAATAACCGGGATGGCCACATCTGAACAAACGATTTGGTGGGTCAGAACGAGCTCATCTTAGAGGCGGTTGGGCACAGTCAGGCAATTTGTTTGTAGCCGCGGCCACAAGAAGTGACAGTCGACAGCAGGAGGAAAACGGTAACGGCAGTACCATCAGTCTGGTCATGGCTGTGCTGTGCCGTAATTTCACTAACATGCCTCGGTTTCTGAACAGCCCCGTAGTGGACGTCAACGTTGCAGCAACCAGATTGGGAATGCGCATAGTCGTGGAAGATGGAGTTGCGTAAGACGAAGTGATTGATACTGAGGAGTTAACAGGCCAAACCAGAGTCATGGGTAATTTTGACTCAGCTGGGGGTGTAGGTGGGAACGGGGACAAGTCAGAATGAATAAATGGTGGCCATAAGGGAAGTTTGCAGTAGCTACTACTAAATCGCGAAGCTCGGAAAAGGGGGGAATGGACGTGGGCATAGGATGAGAGCAGCAGTGTCTGACAAGTGCCAGCAGACCCAACATTAAACGGTGCTGAACGGAAAAAATTATCTAAAGTGGGTGAGAGCGAGTTAAGTGAATTCATGAAATTGTGGATTTTTTGCTGAATGACCGAACAGCCGGTGCCCGCATCGCTACATACGGCGAACGTTCCCTCAGCCTTGACCTCAGATTGCGACGGGCGTTCAAGTGAATCGTCCTTTTGGACGACGCCCAAACACCCATCATTGGTGCAGACTTCCTGACCCACCACAGCTCATCCGTCGATGTTTGACACAAACACCTCTTGGACATGTTAACTTCCCTCTCAATCGACGGAAGTAGTGCCCCAACTTCACCCACGGGTATCCGAGTTTCTTGCCTGATTCACATTTTGCTGACACACTTAGGGATGACATCCCCAAAACAGCCATCACAACACCGTTTGGACTTTTCGAATTCACGCGTATACCCTTGGGTCTTCGAAGTGCAGTTCAAACGTTTTAATGCTTCATGGACGAAGTTTTACTCGGTTAACCCTTTGTGCATGCCTATCTTGACAATGTTTTAGTCGCTGGCACCCCCCCAACTGAGCATGCAGCTCATTTCAGGGCAGTATTTCAACCTCTTTGCACTTACAACATACGTTTAAACATTGACAAATGCTTGTTCGGTGTTACTAGCCTAGATTTTATTGGCCATCACATTGACATAACGGGTATTTAACCATTGCCCGATCGCACTTTGGCTCTAGAATCTTTTCCCATACCCATCACTACCGTCAAACTTCGTCGTTTTATTGGTATCATCAACTGGCAAGTTCAATCACACAATTATGGTTAACAATAGAACTAAATAGATTCCCGGCGCAGCTAATGGAAATAAGCCAGGTGTAGAGGATATTCATGATCGGAAGTTAGCCCTAGTGCACAGGAGTCGAGCGGACACCGTAAACAAAATAGTTTAACTTGCAGATGGAAACAAAAAACCGAGATGGCCACATCTGAACAAACGATTTAGCGGGTCAGGACGAGCTCATCTTAGAGGTGGTTGGGCTCAGTCAGGCAATTTCCCTGTGGCCGTGATCATAAGCTATATTGGACGAGAAGTGACAGTCGACAGCAGGAGGAAAACGGTAACGGCAGTATCATCCGTCTGGTCATGGCTGTGCTGTGCCGTAATTTCACTAACATGCCTCGGTTTCTGGACAGACCCGTAGCGGACGTCAACGTTGCAGCAACCACACTGGGGATGCGCATAGTCGTGGAAGATGGAGTTGCGTAAGACGAAGTGATTGATACTGAGGAGTTAACAGGCCAAACCAGAGTCATGGGTAATTTTGACTCAGCTGGGGGTGTAGGTGGGAACGGGGACAAGTCAGAATGAATAAATGGTGGCCATAAGGGAAGTTTGCAGTAGCTACCGCTAAATCGCGAAGCTCGGGGAAAGGGGGATGGATGTGGGCATAGGATGAGAGCAGCAGTGTCTGACAAGTGCCAGCAGATCCAAAATAAAACGGTGCTGAACGGAAAAAATTATCTAAAGTGGGTGAAAGTGAGTTAAGCGTGGATTTTTTGCTGACTGACCGAACAGCCAAGGACTAGCTGAGGTTGTCGTTGCAGCATGAGGACACAACAAATCATCATTGGCTGGATTACACTTGGCCTCCATGCATTACATTCGGATATGATGCAGGAGATTATCGTTGAGGGTAAGAGTTGTGTCTCGTATTTGCGCTGCAATTCAGTCAATCAGAAAATGCAAAGATAGGGCAAGAGTAGTTGCGTGGTATCAAGAGCACAAAGAGTTAGCCGCCGAAGTAGCCAGGTTGGTTGCCGTTGGACTAGTTGATACGGGCGATGACAGGGTGAGTTAGACAGCGGCCTCAAGTAGATCCCAGCTACGCTAAGGAATCCAATCAGAGGGTCTCCATTGCGCACAATGTGGGGGTGACGTGAATTGGGGCAGAAGGGGAAGATATATTGACCAAACGGAAACTGCGGAGATAATGGATAAGGATTGCAGTTTGTCTGCGAGCTAACACGTGAACTGAACAGAAGGGTGAGAGTATGGTCACTGAGTCAATGCCGTCGGCTCCAAGAAACGATTGGTTCGAGGCAAAATTAGACCACTAGCGCTGCCCATAGCTACCGGTATTCAGGACAACATTAAGGTCTTTATATTCTCTTTTTATATGATCACCTTATGAGACAAGCGGGAAGAATGCGTCATATCTGGCTGATGAAGTGGACTTAGGGTGCTGTAACCTGAAATATGGGCAAGGTGCCGACGCTTTGCACGTCTATGTTGGCCGTGAGCCTAGCTGAATATCTTTAGGCTATTCAACGCATTTAAAATAATCAGAGTTGTCCTTTGCTTCTGTTTCGTGACGTTGCAGGTGACGACCAGGACGGGTCCAAAATGGCAGATTCAAATGGGCAACGGCAGTGCTCTTTTGTGTATTTCCTGAGTTCAGGACCAGGCTCAGAACCATCGGCAAGGGGCGATGTACCCGTACTACCGGATGGGTGGCATGTACACAATCGCATCATGGTGCAGCGTAACAGGGTGACGCTCCCGTAGAGGGCACCTATTAACCACAATGGACCGCAAAGGGACAGAGTTGTGATAGTACATTGCCATAAAAAATTTGGCCATGCTTTGAGTGCCACAAGAGGCTACTCGTCCCGGCTTTTGTGGCACAGTGAGAGTGCAAAACTCCGCTGGTACCAGGAAAAAGGTGAAGGAGCTTAAAGGGGAGGAGCGGAAGGCCTAGTATCCGTCCGGCTTCAGGAGACAATGCAGTGGCCGTTGCCAAGAAACTTCGGGTGGACTGCAGACACAGATAACTGTTGACGAGGGCAGCGTCCGAGTTTATTTCCTTTCTGTACTCTTCCAAGGCCGGTTGTCGCAGATTCCGATAGATTCACCCGTTCATTCCCTCAAAAATTCACTAAGACGTGTCTTAGCTCCAAACGATCCAACTGACCGAGATATTTTCTCAGTGTTTTTTGGTCCAAATTCGGCACGTTTTTTGTGTTGCCGTAGGTCCGTTTTCCCTGATACCAACATGCATACCCCAGCAACCGGCTAGCCCTCAACCAATTGACCAAAACCAGTGCAATGGGTGCTGGCATGGTACCATATTTAGTTAGCTAATTTGATGTCGTCAGGCATAAGCAAGCCAAGAAAACTAGGCCTAAGTTATTCAGAGGACTTGTACTTGGACGTGGAAGGCATAAAGGAGAAAATCAAATACGTAAGAAACCCCCGCGGTAGAGACAAAGTACACATCATGAGCATAACCTGAATGTGACCCCATAGTGATGCCGGACGAGGAAATAAGATGCGATAAATATGATTATGGGGAATTACATGGCCGACGGCCTGAGATTGTAAGTGCAATGGCTCTGTGCGTACACAACCTGTCTGACGCACACCTTAATCAAAGCTCAGTAATACCATCCAAGAAACAATCGTGCGTCCTCCAATCTCTCGAGCCATGGATGAATGAAGGACCGCGTACCCATCCAAACTGACCGTGCCACTTGCTTTGACCCCTAGCGGACTCGTTCATGACACGCCTTTTTACATATGCGATCCTTTGGCATAGCAGGCATAGCGATAAAGCGGTTCTCGAGCTACTTTAACAGTGGAATCATCGTTGCGCAGGTTCGTGCACAGTTATCAAACGAAACCACGTCGGTTACTCAGAATTATGCAGATACCAAATGAACTGCCATTTGCCCCCACCCAAATTGTCCACTATAGCCCCGGTTGGCGGTAAAATATCCACAAGTAGATACATCCTCTTGGTATCTGAAAATAGCTGCAACACCCATCATTGTCCACCTCAAACAGCCTCACATATTGAGTAGAAATTTGCAGTAAAACTACCGCCAACGACAGCGATGCCTGGGGTGAGAAAAGCATCACCAGAACACAGTGTCTGCCGCACGCAGAACTACGGTTGCTTTTTTCCTTAGTGGACGATAAAGGTACGGCGGTGAACGCCATATCTAGTTCACAGGTCCTGAGCTGGATTGGGTCAGCTATGCATGGTCAATCAGCAAAGTCCACCTAGAGATCAGGCACAACCGTTGACCCGAAGTCGAGGACTGATGCGAGAGGCCCACAACCACGGAAAATGTAAAACTGCCAGCCTCTCGTTTCATTCCATCAAAAGCAATTTCCCCGACTGTAGGCTCATTCGTTACTTGTGAACCGATAGACAAAGCCACAAACCAAACAAGTGAACCCTAAAATTCTGCGTTCACCGAGTTGATCACGCTGATCGCTGATGATCTGGGAATCCACACAAACACAAAAGGAAATCAACGGCCGTCACATAAGCCACGTTAACTCCTTTCAATCCAAAAGCTGCTTGCCAGATTCAAGGTGAAGTCCTCTGCAAAACCGAGCCTCTTGGGGTGCCACCAAAAGGGATATGCCTTACTAGTAGCTTCGGACGCACAAATGACCCAACAAGGCACAGACGCACGTCGACATTAGCCCTACGATGCACGCCCTAGATTTCCCTGAAACCGTAGTTTGGAGGAAAGCATTTTTACACATATTTTCGGTGTTTATTGGAACCATTAAAATGCACACATTCAGTCGCAGTTTTCTTTTCAGTTGTTTGAGTGTAACCAAGGTTCACTATCGGCGCGGAATCGATATATTAATAGCTTCCAATGGTTTCATGTATAGTTCCCGTGAAGACGGTGAGAAATTTCGTCGAAAAACTTGTTTCGCGCGTTTTCTTCTGTTAGATTTGAAAACTGTCTCACAGCTACATGAACAATAATTACGCCTTCGGTGTCCGCGCCAACTTATTATGGTGCAGTCGTTCGCAACTTGTATATGAAAATGTCTTCTATCGTTGCGGCGTTCGTTCCCTTTAAGCAGAACCAGTGAATTCGTCACAGCCAGTGATTTTTCTGTCTTTTGTGATGTTCAGCACACGCTATATCATTTGCGAAAGAGCTTGCCTTCACCGGTATACGGACGTTCTAGAGTGAAGTTGGATCACCGCTGTGGATCCAAAATAGGGAAATTGTCTAGGAAAGGCTGTGCTAGAGGTCAGTATAATGCGGCTTAAACTGTGGTTCAAAATAGCGGGCAGCCAAAAGTGGCCACAATCCCTATCTGCCTCAGTGAGGCAACACCGCCTGATTTCAAAAACGGTAACCGATATTCGGGCGCAGACAACAGGTATGTCGTCAACGCGAACGGGTGTGGGCACAAGTAAGTATAAGTGACATGCTTTGGCTAGATTGCGCGTAAACAAGCTATTTCGAAACTTGCACGGACACGAAATAAGAAAAAACGTGAGATGTCTGGCGGTGTTGCGTGCTTGTACGAGGATCCTCCCTCAAAATGGCGCTGTTACAGAGTTAAGAGCAGCGTAAATGTTTCGAAACACGAGTTGCCTCTGAGGCGTCATGCCACATGAATTTAGTGGGTCTGTTAGCATTTTTCGCTATGCTAATAATGAATTTTTCGATTCGTAGGCGGACAGCCTAGGACGTTCGATACAACCACGGCAGGCTAAGGCCAGCAGCACAAGCATCGTACAAGAGTCGCTTACGTTTTCGTTTTCCATTTTTTACGCTGCAGAAGGCCGATTATGAGCTTCGGAGAGATGGCATACAGGTTAGATGATATATGCTAACCGTGCAGTCTTTTGCACCGTCGTAAACAGGAGGTGAGAATGTGGTGAACATGGTGTAAAAAATATGAGGAGCTGTCTAAAAGATTCCGTGAAAAAAAGCGGTGTATCATAAATTCCCACTTTCTCCGTTTCCATTGAATTTTTCTATCAATGAGACAACGAGACGAAAGGTAGCAGTGTGCAAAGCCCTTGGTGAGTTAGCCATTACAACATTGTTCACTCATGTTTTTTAATGATATCGCGAAAGATGTCTATGAGTCATAATTAATTATACGTCTTTCCCTTCAGAAACCCTGTCAAGTGAAAACGGCTTCCTGAAACTCAGAACTGAATTGACATTATGTTTGTACCGATGCATCCAATGAACAGGAACATGATTCGTCAAAGGTTGTCTATTTTTGGGCATCAGCCTGACAGACGGACGACAATTATGGATATGGACTGCTGCTGGTTGTTGGAATAGTCCAGTAAGCTGAGGGAATGTCCATGATACCAGCAGTCCCTGAGTTGACAAGGTATTTTGTCGTGCCGACGTCTGCCCTTGGATTAGGCTATCGAGCATGGCTGAGGCTTTATAACCAAAGCCATAGCTTGCCTGAGGCTTTATAACAAAAGCCATACAGTAGACAGTGGACTGGCTGATGCTATAAGCGGTCAAAGAGGACGACAGCGCGTGCTGTTGTCATTATGACCGGAAAAGATTTGTCTTATTTTCTGCCAGCGTGGTGAAGCTAAATGGTTCGATTATTTCCAACGGGAAAGATATCTTTGAGTTACTTCCAGTGAGTGGTCATTTTTAACCACAAGTCCTCAAATAACAACGAAACCAGGCAGCAGGTATTGCACAAGCTACCGGAAGATGCCATCAAAATTTTCATCCACAAGTGGGCAAACTCATTCGCTCAAAGACAAATGGCTTGCGCAGACCCGACACTCAGGTGGAAAGATCCCTTGCAAACAAAGGGCAGTTTTCGGAAACAGCAAGGCGGGATGCAAGCAAGTACGCAGCAGAAGCCTCTTTCAAGCCCTTCGCACAGCTATCAGGCTTGCCAACCTGTCTGAAAACCTGTCTCAGCCCCTCAACTTCGGTCGCTGCACAGATAGTGTTGAAGCGCCTACTCTAAACGGCCTCGGTTTTTTCAACAAAAACTTCGTGTTAATAAACCATCAGCTGGCCTCCATCACCCATCCATAGTTGCAATTATACAAACCTGTTTCGCACCAAGTCTCTGACGCGGATACCTCGATAGACGGCTACTCTGTTTACCGAGCCGACTAGAAACAAGAGAGGTCAGTTAGGGTTGCTCTGTGCTTGCACGCGGAACGGCCCATCCCGATTGTGTTCTCTGACACAATCTTTTTGTGATGCAATGAGGATTAACTCCCTCAACGTCGGGCCAATCCTCATCTTTTCCGCGTGGACCATCTTTGTCACTCGAGTCCACCGGAATACAATCATCCCCTCGTACAAACACTTGGGCAACTATCCTCCAGCTACCACTTCGCATATCTCGTGATAGTGGGTGACTTTAATGCCCCCAAGACCCCTGGATGGAACGTCAGCCTATCGGGTCTAGTGGACATTTTGCATCGCCACTGACCAAAGGCGTTCAACAGAGCACTTTGAATAAGCTCACCGGAGGACCCATCAGATACCATGCAGTTCAACTGCTATCCCTGCTGTATTTGGTCAGCACCAATAAGTGGCACTTGTTGGTCAAGTGGAAACTAAGACCTCACTGAGATAAAGTGATCACTGTCTGCTGACCCTTTATTTCATTGCTATTGAGCCATGAACCCGGAACCCCAAAAGTGAATAGGACACTTCCGGGAAAGCTTACAGAAACGCCTGTCCTCCTGAACCATGTTCATTGGAATAGACGTACAGGACCATTGTCAAGAAAATTCATGAGGGTAAAGTGGTGATTGTTTCGAGGAATCCCGTGTGCAGCCGAACGGACAGAAAGCTAACTAGAGTGATTCAAAAGCTTTCGGAAATGAATTTCAAGTCTTTAGAGAGATAACTAGAGGAAAGGCAAATAAAATGATCTACGTAAAATGCGGAATCGTTGTGAATTCGAAATCCGCTAACGGACCGCACAGACGGTCTATGATATTAGACTTCACCAGAAAAGGTACTAATTAGGCATATGAAACAGCGCCAAAGTGATGAACTCAACGTCTTCCCCTTGAGTGACAGGAGCAAGGAACCAACGACTGGCGCGATAGTGGTATTTGGAGTCTATTGAGGACATTTTGCGTGCCTGTATTCTGACCCAGCGACAGCACTTCATCCACGGCCTCTAACCGATTTGGTCCCCGCAAACGAGGACATTCGCCAACTCTCATGCGAGTCAGTTCACTGGGACCAGACGAGTTTGATCCAAGGACTCTGAAGGACACGTTGCTCACACCAGCCTACCTAATGGTTGGTAGGTCGCTTGACGAAGGTGAACTTCCCTCTGCTTTGAAAAAAGTGATCGTCACACCAACCTAAAAATCTTACGACCGTTTATCGCCCGAAAGCTACAGCCTCACTAGCATATCGTGTAAGATGAGGGAGGCATTCTGAAGCGGGCCATTGTAAATCACCTCAGTGGTAATAACGTCATATCCAAAGTGAAACACGGAATCTTCTCACTATGTTCTTGTGTGATGAACATGCTCATATTTATGGACAGCTGCACCCAAGCAAAAGACGTAGGAATCACATCGGATGCTATATGTGAAGTCCGGGCGGCTAAGCATCTCACAAGCCGATCTCAGCTATTGGTTTACGGGCATTTTTCATGATGCAATAGGAGCAGATACATAAAAGGAGTAAACGATGTATTGAGAAGTGTTAGGAGTTAGTTCCGTAGACAAATGGATTAATAAAAATTTCGAACTGAGCACAACGTGCAATCAATAACGCAATCGGCAGGAGCAGAATAGTGGTCATTGAGGCAGCAGGACTTTCGGGAAGCAACGGCAAGTAAGCACCAAACGATGTACAAACGGGAGTGTGCGGAGAGCCAATCAGTGTTATTTACCCGTATATAGAGATAACGGTGCAGGAAGCCGTCAGTCCGTTCTGGGGGTGAGGAACTGTCCCTGACTGACAGCGAGATTCGGCCGTCCGTGTCACGTGACAAGTCGGATTGTGCGCTTAGGTCCGTTTAAAACAAATTGCCAAGAAAATTAGCAGGCAGATACGGTATATAAGACGTCCAGTTTATATAGCGAATGGTCCTGCACACTATTCTAAGGGCTTTGAGTTCGATCCCCTATCTCTCCATTTCTTCCTCAGGTGGGGCACTCGAAAAAATGTCCAATAGGAGCTTGCAAGGAAAGACGGACGAGCAACAAAACATTAACATTAGTTGCTGGGGAGTAAGAAAAATTCAGGTGAAAGCGAAACCCGGGAGAACGAGCAGCAAGAAAACAAAGGAGACAATAAAACACTGTTAACAACTTGATGGAGTATAGCGCCAATAGCAGTGTTTGAAGCATCAGTTGCTAAAATAAGCTTTGTTTTCGTGGGTAACGAGAAAAGATAGTTTTGCGGTGTGAGCG
>NW_008752558.1:15250-22942 GCF_000715545.1 Opisthorchis viverrini | reverse complement strand
AAAGGTATCCGTTCTGCATTTTCTTAGCCAAACATGGAACGGTTTTGGTTCAAGCATGTGCTTAAATAATCCGGTTTCTTACAAACTGCACTATATATTGAGGGTAGAGCAAAAGCATGAGCGAAAGGTCGAAAGTTTCAAATATGTCTTTAGGTTCTTATTCCTGTTCCAAAATTTCAGTGCTATTTGTCAAATGGTGTCTTAGAAACTAAATTGATCCACTCGTCATCAATTGCTAAGAATTTATAGCTTCCAAAACACCAAAAGCAACCACGATATTTGTGTGGTTTGTGCCCGAATGTATTTGATTATTGGAAAGCTATATCCTTGTGAAATGCGGGTTGAAGAACAGCCAGTTAAGGAGGAGGCAGTTACATGTCGCTTCCCATCGAGAAACGCCGCCTAGTACGGAAATTCAGAAAACTGCGTGTTCTTGGCTTTTGTCTATTTCAATATGCTTGCCAATCAATTAGTATTTATTCATTTTTTAAGACTGTAGCTCTTAGCTGCCTCTTCTAGAACTTCGAGAAGATTTGTTTATTAAATTCAACCAAATAATCTTAATGAAACCCGATGACCCTCTTACGTATAGAAGAACAAATATATATGGCGGTAATGACCCATTAGAGAGCAAGTTGCGTGAAAAAGCACATTTATTTGCCTCACTAAATACATCTGGTCCCGAAGTCGAATGGCGTGTCAGACACCGCCCTCGAGTAAAACCAGGTGAAGAAATGTAGAACCATACGTATGTAGACAGATTGAATCAGGCGAGAGCTACTAAAATGGAAAAATGTTATGATCCGAGATGAACAGAAAAAATTATACACACGGTCATTCAGTGTTGCCTTACTACAATCTACTAACTGTAACGAACCCGCCTCTAGTTGTTCTAAAGGCGAACGCATTTGTTACCGATGAGGCGCTCTTACCCAGCTGCTCTGATGTTTGGGTTGGCGTAAGTGGAGTCCAACAATTTGATCCCATGAGTCAGCAAGAAATTTAATTCTTTACAGAACGCCCCAGAAGCGATGCATGACCGTGTCAAAACTTTGTTAAGAACAATCATGATTGACCATCTCTTGAATCTCCTGGGTGAGTTAAACCTGAAAATGTGATGTTATTTTCAACGTGTCGATCGACCACGGACAGCTGATTATCAGCACCATACGGCGTCCAACGCCGCAAAACCTCTGGTCACCAATGCATCTTGTGCGCGCTGACTGGCTCGTTGTGTGGCGGCGTTTTACTTTGAATTCTCATGAGATTTCTAAAGATTATTGATTTCTGAGCTAATTCTTGTGAGCTTAAACGGGGTAGGACTATAAATTCCAATGCAAATGGCCCTAGAGCTTGTCGTAAATTTTGAATTGTTTATTATCCCTTAAATGAGGTGAAAAAAGATTCCAAGTAGTCGAATTCTTATATCAAAGAGAAGCACATGCTGAAGTCATGTAGGATGCTTTTGTCTAAATATCCTAGTCGGATACCCAATGCCAGATGTTTGCATTGTTAAACCGTGCTTTGCAGTTTCCCGAATACACGCTCCAGCATCATTAAGCTATCTAGGAAATCAAATCATTTCGATATCTCCACCGACCTGATTCACTTGAAAGTCGCACAAAAAATCGCTTCAAAGC
This sequence comes from Opisthorchis viverrini, assembly GCF_000715545.1. Classification (NCBI taxonomy): domain Eukaryota; kingdom Metazoa; phylum Platyhelminthes; class Trematoda; order Opisthorchiida; family Opisthorchiidae; genus Opisthorchis; species Opisthorchis viverrini. The sequence continues at coordinate 21,302 of NW_008752558.1, read as the reverse complement.
AGGTGAACACAAGAAAATATAGATCTAGGGAATGTGTGAATTGGTGCCCCACAGCACGTTTAGTCGCGCACGTAACTCGGTGTAATTCAGGCTTCTCAACATCCAGCTATGAATGCGCTGAAGTAATCATCCCTCGATTCGGTGATATCCTGAACATTATTGATACAAGAATGAATTTTCTAACCCTGCACTCTGCGTCGGTTCAAAGTCAACATGAACAGCTCTGGTCCAGCAACTGTAATGCGAGTAGGAAATAATGAAAAGTGACTTATCGGGATTTTGTCAGCCAGTGTACACACGACTACTTGCGCGTTCTCTTAAAACAGGCACAAAATTGCTGATTTATGCTGTTTTTTATTTGTAGCTTACAGGTATCTTTCCGATAATGATTTTGTAAGGATACGGCATAATCTGGCGTCGCTATGTCTCAAGATATACATTTGTGGAACTCCGCTACATTCTCTTCATCTTTTATAAAATGAGTTGAAAGTACGTACAACAAAACGATAAAGAGAGCCTTTCTCACTTTCATTTAGGCCACCAGTAGGAGACACCGCAGCCAACTTTGCCAGAGGCATCTCAGTAGACTAAGCAGATAATCTACAGTTGACCTGGCAGACCCAATGTAGACCAAATTTTGATTTGTATTCCATCGTTCGTGTTAAATCATCGTCCTTAGAAGTATAAACTTTACTAAAGTTATAAATGTATGCATTGGATTCTGTGAAGCAACGCCGGTCTGCGGCTGGAAGAACAAGCGGCATTTTTTGGTGACAAGTCCAGAATACACAAGCGAACTTTAAGATGCACATGATCTAGGCAAGTGCCTTCCTGTTGTGGCAAACGAAAGCCTCCGTGTTTTTTGTTCAATATTCAAGGATAATGTGGTCAATTTTTTTCAAATTCCATGACAAATAAATGTGGTCCTAGAAATTCTTCCGACTGTTTTTGCGCGGAGTAAATTTGTTCTCATCCGATGTGTGTAGAGACACAAACCTAATGGGATCATGGAAATTTGGCAAGACTACCCTCAGCGGACATACTTGTTTACCAATGGACAGAGCTCACATTTGGCAAGTACATTATCACATATTGAATAATTCGATGTCTAGCTCATGTTTTGCGATAAGCCCCATGTGTTTGGAGGTACTCCCGAACGTTGTGATCTCGCCTGGTTGAACATCCACCATTTATCAATTTTTTGATATTGCAGGTGAACAGAAGACGTAAACGTGCATTTTCAACTCGCTAGTTATCCATAAAGAGAAAAGAATCCTTCGTCAAGCTAAATGTCAAGCCGCCAACCTTAAAAGATTGGCTTCCAATAGAATGCAACTGAATCGACAATCTTATGATATGTTGTCGCGAAAACCCTTGGACGGTCTGACAAGTACCATATTTTAACAGGCGTCGGACGCTGGATTACATATTGCAGAAAGAGAGAATGTTGTATGAGACGTACTGCAAGAAACGCATCTACGCAGCAGTCGGGAGACTCGACATTTTTGAGCGTAATTATGGAAATTACTGAGCAGACGCACAAATGTATGAACAGTGTATGAACCTGCTTCCAATGGACAAAATTTTGCAACGCATAACATATTCCTCACCAATTTCCGGCGTCGTACTTAAACATACAACATAATGCATGCATTGATGGTTCAGGGGTGTTCATTCATCACAGGTCCCCGAGAGCATTTGGACTAGCTGCTCCCGCTTTTCTATGTGCAGTTTTGCTCCAAAACCGAAATTATAAAGTGCTTCACATTTTGTTAATTTTACCGTGATTTGAACTTAGAAAAACAAGCGATAATTTTGTCTGATCACGAGCGGAGTTCCAAAAGAGAGGGGCGTTGGAAGCGACAGCACTGATTTGTCAGTAAATTTGGAAAAGCATTTCACTTGACTGTTAAAAGCACAGCGCAAAATTAGTTTTTTGGTGGAGGTGGAACCAATTGGGGCCGTCAAATACGATGAGAGAAATTGAACACATAAAATTTACTTTCCTGTGATCAGAGACAAAAGTGTAGATTATGTCAAACGTGCACAAGAATCTTGTACCGACATCAGTGTCTGTGATCGGATACACAAACTCTAAAGCATAAAAGACAATATTATCATAAATGTTTATTTACGTTTTCTAAAATGTTCATCAAGCTTTAGAAAGTTGAGTGACGTGAGCGATTAAACATATAAAAATATGTCTTGCTTATGAACAATAATTGTCATAAAGCAGTGTGATTACAGTAGTGACAGGTTTGGGAATTTTTTCTCAGTTATTCGGTCCTGGTTTTATGCCTCACACCATCTGATAAATTTCGTATGCCATTTGTGATGTGTTTCACTTTTCTGAAGTGGTCACCTACGCTCATAAGTACCGTTGCGGCCAATTCGTCAGGCGTGCTTTGTCATCTCCCGATATTAAAGCTCGTCTTCCTTAGTTGCAAGAATACTGTCAGTCAGCTCAGCGTACTGCGACCTGCGTTGGGAGCGTCCGAGTTGGCCGCTGAAGTCTGGGCTTAATCACGAGTCGGATTAAACATAATCTCAAACTGCATTCGCACCGTCAACATGTCGGCCCTACGACATAGACAGCAGATCGTACGAATTCGAGTGTTGTTTTGTCGAGAACAAAGAACAGTTGGGTGTGCACCTGGCGAATTCTTCGGCCGAATCTAATTGCTGACATTATTTAAATTGATGTGGCCGTAAAACACCTCGTAATGAAAATGAAGTATGAGCATACATCCTGTAGATATTTTAAGGGGCACCGAATCAACTATCAGTCCGTAGCGAAACAATTGATTTATAGTGAACTTCTTCTCAAGAAGTTTTGTAAAGTGATGAATGCGTAGGACACCGCACAAAACTGCGAGCCGCCGTCCTCCCTACATGTACAGCATACAATCGTTTGAGTCTGGGAAATGGTGTAGTTTCTTTGACCCCCAAAACCGGCGCAAAAAATCTGGATCACTGATGCAACGTGTCAAGTATATACACCCTCTTAAAGTACACCAGACCGTAACGTGTCGCTGCGGGAATTTGCCAGAATTTTATAAGCAACTATCTTCACTATTCGATTTTTGTTCGGTATATGTTAAGCTTCGAAAGTGTTCATCCAGTTAGGGTGATGAATATCGGTCGTCAAATTAATCGTATAAGATTATACATAAATTAACGCCCAGTCCACAGTTACCGTACGCAGACCATCAATATTTCTCACGTTTATGTTAGAAAGAAACGCCAACAACTTCCAGAATCTTGAAGTTAGGGATGTTGGCTCGTCCGCCTCATAACTCTACGCCTTCGTGTGAAAACCTGTTAGGGGTAGGCACAAAGATGCTGATGAAACTGTTTAATTTTCACTTTACATGAGTACTGTGGCAACAGGATGAACGACGTCCATCACTTTCATCACCGTTTAGGGGTCAGGTTCCAATTAGATAAAACAATGAAGTGAAGGTCATTTGGCAGATTCCGTGGATTGATCGAAATTCACTGACCAGACAACTCAGTACAACAAGGTTTCCTGCAAATCGCGACGCCTTTAGTTAAACGGTGGTTGGAGCCAAATTTAAAATGTCTTTATTTTGTTGATTACAACAGAGCTGAAATATTACAATGTAGTCTGGTAGGTTGACGCCGCGATGTCTCAAATGTGATAGCCCCACCACTTAATTATGCCAGTAGAATCCAATATGAAATCCATCCAATATGATGCTGGTACGTTTTGCGGCAACTGCAAATTGAATTTCTAAGGGGAAACCGGCGAATGTTTCAATGCCAGAAAGCACGCATCAGATATCCGGAAAAGCGAATTTTTGTCTTTGCGTTCCGAAGACCATTCAAAGAAATGAATTATATTATTTGAATTGCTGCATGTTTCAACTGATATTCCATTTTAATTTTGATAGTTTGCTAAATGCCTTGCTAACACTGAAGAGTTTGACATAACTTAAAAGTACTGTGCCCTGGTTATTGTTATTGGGTTGATGAATACCAGGGTTCCGTATTATACGTGGAACAACCTTAACTTTTGCCTGATCAAATTTCTTCTAGCGTGATCAAGCATCGTTACATACATTGCAGAAGGATAAAAAATGGTAATGAGTAGAAAACAAATGTATACTTAATGTTTGCATATGCTAGTGAACAGGATTTAATGAGAAATTTTGCCAGTAGTTTGACATTGGGCCGAAGCGATACCTTTGTTTCCAAGTACAGCGCTTCGTGTTTTCATATGAGACCGCACCAGTAAGTTGTTTAAGTTGCAGAATACCTGCCGCCAAATTGGTCAACTTAGGAACATTGATTATTTACTAGCAACGGGAGAAGAGGGGACACACATTCATTATTGACGCTGGTTTCCACGTTATTAAACCGGAAGAACAAGGAGCAATGAATGGCATATGAGACTCTGGTGAGGAGCACAGATAGATTGGCAATATGGATTGTCCGTGAGATGCGCTAGGGAATTTCTCAACCAAACAGAGGTGGAAAATAACGTTTTCTCCGATGCATAATTCAGCAGTATGCTCTCGAGCGAAGCTGGAATGCTCAAAAGCCTATCGAAAGAGGTGGAAATTTTAGTTCGTTTGGTTACATTGCTTGAGGAACATTCCGGAAACACCCGGTAAACTGTAAGGGATGTTGCAATGCCATAACAAAGCAAAAATGAGCTTCATGGAGAGCACAATGCACGAAATGTGAGACTAAACTCAAGCAAATGCAGCCAGAACAATCAAATAAAAATTCTGTTCCCGCATGTTTTCTTACAGATATATTAACAAGCAATCGCTGAATCGGCAATGCTCACGTCAAAGCGAGGTCCTGGTGATCAACTTGCCGTTTGCGAAACGGAGACAGACTGCCACATCTAACCCAAAAATGGCTACAATACTACATATTGCCATTGTTTGAAGTATTTCCAATTTTGCATTACCATAATCCAATGACTTCACTTAGATATGAGCGAATTCACAAAGCCCATGGCTTATTACGCATGACTTAAAGTGCTCTCCGTTGCCACAACAGCCCTTCAGCAAATCATTCATCTATTTCGGAAAACTACAATATTAGAAAAATAGCATACTTGCGCCAAGGTCGCATGGCTGTTGGTCAAACACTTTGACTTCAATTTTTCACGGTAATCAGGACATTTTTATTCAAAGGAAATGAAGGCGGAACATGCAGCTGTGCTGGTCGGTGAGATTGGTTCCTGTCCTCCAAAGGTCCCTGGATCCTCAGTTGCACTGCACAAATTGCGATACCGGATTTCCGTCGAATGCAATCGCCTTAGTGCCTGCTTACTGGGGGACTTGCCGTTTTATTAAGTGGGCTATGAGGAAGAACTCAGTGTCTTCTATCCCGTTAGAGCATTTTTCAGTTCAACAGAGCAGCCATGCATTGGGGTGTTAAATATGTTTGGACAGGCGATGTATCCTTCACAAATTTAGAAGAATCGAACGTCATCTGGAATGAATTTTCAAAGTACATTGTGTTCTCCAACACTGATGAGAAACAATCATGCTCTCACACAGTCATGCACACAAAGGGTGCAAATATAACATTCAGGTTGTGCACCTTTCACAGAATTAGAAATGCACATTTATTTTCATTCTGAATATTACGAAGAAGCCTGGCGGCTTCAAAGGTCCCGATGGCTTACTCATCCTTCCTCAGATGTTACAAAGTAGATCCCGTTACTTTGTAGCAAAAGGCTATACAGTACACCCAACAGGTTGAACATCAACCACACTTGTTGACGTCACTCTCTGTGGTGATTCAGAAAGTCTGATGAGGTTTAGAATAAGGAGAATTGTAATAAATTTGGCTGACAAAGTAACAACATTAGTAGAGGAACAACAGTTAAAAATCCACTTCATTCTAGCGCATGTGTGGGTTTTACTAGCCCATTTTATTGCATGTTCCTGGCGCAGTACAGAACATGTTTTCTCGGCCATGCATCACCAGCATCAAATTTAATAATGATTCACCAAGATTTCAGGCAGCAAGCGGACGTTGTAGCATATAATTGTGAACATTCAAAGAG
>NW_008752558.1:0-10625 GCF_000715545.1 Opisthorchis viverrini | reverse complement strand
TCGTATTCAGATGTGAATGCACAGACGTCAAAATTCACCAAGCCGTCTTTAAATGGGCAACTTAGCAAACTCACATCCGCGCCTACGTTGACTCAAAGTGGAAAACAACTGCAGCAGACTCACGAACAATGAACACCGAATTGAATGCCTGCGCAATGGTGAAAGCAGTGAGTAATCCACCGTGCCTCTACCGTCTTTGCTAACGTTTCAAGCAGGAATGAAAATTATCGTTCAAATAAATAAAAATGTTATGGGAAATTATTGGGGTCCACTATATGTGCGAGAACACGGTTCATAAAACATAGTAGCTGCCCATATTGGCGGTGAAAGCGATGTGAATAGTTTCAATGTAAGGTAAGGGGAGACAAACGTGTAAAGGAATGATTCGAAAGGTATTGAAGCACTGTTCACTGGATATTTGAGTAATAATGTTAGTTTGCTGCAGTGCAGTGCTTCAGTTCAGACCTATCAAGGTGTTGGCAAATTAGAGATGATTAGACGCTTTTTTTGGAAGAGGGCTCGTATGTGGGAACAGTTTCATGATCCGAGTGCCCTACGGACGGCGTACTTTGAAATCATCCATTAGTGTATGCCATTCATGACACAAAATCCAACCGTTTTCATCGGCTCAATTCTTCGCTTGACAAACGATACGTAGGTAACAGGCAACTTCTCTTTATTGAGGGGAAGATCCCTTCAATTACCATTGTCAGAAAATCAATATTGACGGTCAACGTGATCTATATAAATCCACGCTAGCCCCATCATTCTATGCATTTTCTTCGAACAGGTTTTTATAAGCCGGGCATGACAGCACATTTTGCGCTTTTACTCCTTACATCGACTGCTGGTTGTTCAGGTGTGACTCAACTTGCGCGTGTTTACGCTATTCTAATAATCTCTAAGTATCCAGTGCCTGGTGCATCCCGTGGGAAGCAATATGACAATCGCCATTGGAGGCAAATAATGTGGGCTAAGTTTCAATTTCGTATAAGTGCACGGCCTGATTCAAACTAAACGTACTTTTTTAACTGACTAAATCTTGTTGTAGAGATTGCGGAAACAAATGTGGACAGTTATGCATATGTTCGACGTTGTGTTACTGGATGGTAGTCTGGAAAACTTTAGGACACGCAATTCTGCAACATTAATAAAAAAAAGTGAGAAAATGTTGCTCAAAAGATGATTTCATTTTTCTCATCCTTTACTGGAGCTCCAAATAACTGAATTTGTGCACGGTAGGTAAACATTTCTAGTGAATATCTAATTCTTTTATATTTTGCAGGCGTAAGTTTGCAGGAACACTTCTAAACAAATTTGAAGGCATTGAGTGCTAAACTGGAAACCCGCCACATTCATAGGTAACAGATACCAACCGCAGATAATCTAAGGTGAGAAGAGATAAACCCATGCTTTTTCCAAATATCTTTCCGCATAGTATTTTTGAATCTGACTATCCATCAGGCAAAAGTAAACCGATGAGAGCCTCATGAGTTGGCATTATTGACAAGGGCAGTTGATAGACATCAGCATGCCAGAAAGTGCCGTGGTGGTCAATCAGTGCATTTGTTGTTTTTGATGGCCAACAACTAGACATCCGTAGAATGCCATTACAAGTAGTTTATTCATACACCACTACACCTGAGCCGGCTGCGTATTATGTCGTCGACCAACTAACCTTATATTTTCTTCTGTAGGCTTCTCTAAACTGACGCCGTTTGAGACTTCCTTGATTTTATCGAAACCCTGAATATTAGTGCAAAAGCCGATGAAAGTAATCGTTGATCAGAACCCTAAGTTGCGGATGCAACATAGCCCGGAATCTAGGCGCATGCAATTTCCTTTTTGACGATGTTGAAAAAAATCCTTCGAAGCATACAGTTGGGAGAGCCCACCCATGCCTTATTTAGAGAGTTACTGATGATGTAGCGAGCCTCACAAAGTTTTCGTCTAACCTATTGATAGAAGCCAAGGAGCACTGTATAACGAAGTTATTTTGAATAGAAATTATTGTCAGCATCCCCCACACGATTAGGCAACCTCATTTCAAGCCGATCGAAGTGTGGGCACCAGAACACAAGCGGCCGGTAAGCAGTGGGGAGACACGATATAGCACCACTGGCAATTATGTCACCAGAACCAAATTAATGTGACACATTTTGAGGGACTGCTAAGAGAGAAAACCAGAGATTTAAATTACACCCTTCGTATGTATTTTTATCACGAGCGACTCAGTATTTTCGGTATTTTCAGGATATGAAGTGCGTTTGGTGTCTAGTTCATTGGTTACTTTGTTTAGCCGTCATGGTCGGACGGTAAGGTGCGCTATTTTCTAGATGCAAGTTTGCAATTTATGAAAACCTACCAGCTTCATTAGGATGGGCAACGTGTATTGCGTAAATGAAGTATCCGTGCAGTGCATTCTAGCATCTTGATGTGTAAAAGCTATCACCTATCGCACATAAGCTTCCGAAAAATGATCAAGGTCTTCCTAACGTGCATGCTGGTCAGAATGTTATGTGTGCATATAGCAGCGCTAGGATATCACAGATGTCAGTCCTACTTATTATCTACGCTGCGCGTGATTGTTGCTGGCCTCAGCGGGATGTAAAATAAAGATACAGGTTTTACCGGCAGATTGGATTGCAGAACACATTTTGTGATACATATTTTAAAGAAAAAGTTTAAATTCAACTTCACACTATAGGTTTTATGAAAATTTAAAAAATAAATCATACGCCGCCGACTAGAACTCACGATATAAACACAAACATCATGCTGAACACGTACGCTCTCGTACGTGCATCGCACTCGTCGTTCCCAAACAGCTCACGTAGTATCGCATTATATCTGATTCTTCAAGCGCTGGACAAATTTCTCAGTTCAAAAAAATTCAGGCCTTTCAAAACTGAATTACAAATCTTGTTTTCAACCGTTGACAAATAAATCCTGATAGGTATCATTTGAAAACACAATTTATTGAATATCCGTTTGGTTCATTATTCTCAAGTGAATTTCGCAGTTTTAGATTAATCAGCCAAGGTAGAATTCGTAAGTCTCGAGTAGGAAATCAAATAATGGATATAGTGGGTGACCGGGAGCTAGTTTACTGAGGCCGAATTAGTGTCTAGTTTGGACCGTATCAAAATTATAAGTGTTATGTAATACTCAATTTATAGCTCCTACAACCACTGAAAGGGAAGCCATTATTCCATTTGAATTTTTAGAGCTAACTGACCCTTTACTCTTTGAGAGCGGCGCACTGCTTCATCACAGTGAATTGCTTCAAATATGCCAAATCATTCGGTCATATCCGCCAAATAATTGAGTCCAAATCCTGAAGTTTTCGAACCAATCTGAACCATCGCGTTAAACGGTCAAAATTTAGAGGCCGGATATCCATCTTACCACAGATGTGGAAATCAACGGCACAGTGTTTCAGCCGCAGCCTCTGGGGATTTGCCGGCCGGCCGTTTGATATAATTGGCAGTTTATTTAACATCCTCTCATGGGTTTCGCCAAGAACGACATGAGGGTCGCCTACTTTGGATCGAATCCTTTCAGCCGCAGCCTCTGGGGATTTGTTAGCCGGCCGTTTGATATAATTGGCAGTTTATTTAACATCCTCTCATGGGTTTCGCCAAGAACGACATGAGGGTCGCCTACTTTGCATTGATCGAATCCGCACGTAACATCAAGGTCTTGTGAGACCCCATTCGAAGCAGTTGAAACAATACTGTTACCAAACATTCTAGGCTGGAGGGGTGTGCTTCTGCAGTTTGAAAACATGTTCGATTTGAGCAGCTCGTGGTATCCCAACACTACTGGACTTGCGTAAATATTCCCCTCCATAAGTCTTCCTCCCGTTACCGATATCTGTCATGAAGTCATTATATAGAAAGCGACAAGGAGCTAGCGATGCAATCACGTCCGAGTAGAAACCATTGGATTCATATTATGCGACTACACTGTGAAGATACCAAGCGTAAATCACTTTAGCAATTGTGTCCGAAATCGCCAGATGTGACCAATCTTTCGACATGCAGTTTGCACATTTACATATCGCCTTGTGTTGCAACGAAACTTCAAATGTTAGTCTTTTTGACGATTCGCATTGATCATGGCTGTATTGCGAAAAATGGTGGTAATAGGTGGAAGTGCCTAGTTGCAAGCAGACATGCAAACTGGCCCTATTTATGACATCCCATTCGAGCTTCTCTGAAGCTTAGGAGACGTACGAAAGGAAACACCTGTATGACTTTCCCTGCACATCCGTAGACACCAAGTGTTTTCACGTGTTTGATCATCAATTGCCAAGTAACACAGCGAGAATTTTCCAGCAATCATTCAGGTTTTGTTCTGCGCCACCCAAAAATCACGAGGGTTGAGATACTCTTCAATTCAAAACACGCGCAGCCGAAATGCCGAAGTTGGGCCCGAAGTGCAAAACCACCGGCCAGTAAGTTCGCACCTTAAACACCGAGCTATATCGAGCTCTCTAGAGACAATCCCTCACCCCAATATGAAGCATCTGATATTTGGTCTATGTTTTCAGTTTTAATTATAAAATCTTGGCAGGGTGGGGGACTGAACCTTGGGCGATATTTGCTCCTGTCGTTTTATTAGCGCGACCAATCCGGGCTAAACATTACGTGTTATGTTCCTCGCGAGTTGCTCAATCTTATTTCTTTTATGTGGGAAGCCGAAAGACATCATTTACGTTTGGTAGACTGCGGCCTAGGGAAACAAAATGCCAATTCATATTTAGCTTGTCCCGGAAATTTCGATTGGGTCAAACCTCATAATCCTGCATAAGGTGTTCCAGCCAACCTCAGGAATAGCAACGCTTAGGTGATTTATCCTTGGGACACAACTGAGACCACGAGTGGTTTGCGCACCGTGAGGAATGAATTAACTCGTCATCCAACTGAAATCTGAAATGCAGTTAAATTTACAATCCGGTTTTTAGAGACCAGTATACACGAGAAAATTATTTGGATTCAGTGGAGTCACCCGTTAAGACTAAATTAATGTGCAAATGAGAGTATTCGTATTTACCGGGAATGTCCGATTCCCGAAGGTAACCCTTGGATTGTCGAAACCCACTGAGACCCTAAAAATCCGCCAAAATCGAATAGGAAAAATCCACCAAAATCTGAATAGGAAATCCAGCAAACACCCGGGCCGTCAATCATTCAACCAACTCAGCAAAAACTTAATGAGTCCTCATGCACGCCACAGAAGCACGACCGAATATGATTAGCGTTCAAATATCTCACAGAAACACTATCGATGTTGCTGGGGTTCACTAAAAGCCATCAGTGTGCCGGGCGTAATGCCAGAAAGGGCCCTCCAAATAGCGCCTGGCCATTGTAACTTGTGCACTCGCTCGCAAATAAGTAAATCTATTGTGTACACTTATCGGTGAGTTCCTCGTGGCACCTGGCACAGGAGTGAGGAAATCCCTTCGATATAACTATTTCATTTTCATTTTCATCATCATCATCATTTATTTCACTCAGACATTTACACAACAACGAGGTACATTTGGAGAGTTCCACCAGCTGGTGGCGGAAACCTGCTTTAATCAATCGTTAAATTCTGTTAAACCGAAGTATTCGGATTGCTGTTTAAGTTGGAGTGTTGGCGGGATGCCAAACCTCTGATGTTTTGAATGCCCTAAAGTGCCGGTGGATTGTGCGGATGAAACACATTACTTACGACAAAAGGAAATGGTGCAACTGCGGCTCATATAAGGTCTTAACAGAAAAAGTTAACGGGACGGGAATTCCATAATTCTCGGCCTGCTTACTGACAATGCATTCCTTCCTTAGCATTTAGCGAATGACGTCGAATTCCATGCTGGTTTTATGTAGTGGTCTGACTCCTCCCAGCTCCAAATTTCATCTCGTTCAGTGCAGTGAATGATTGTTTGTATACTGTGTCTACATTTCGTTCCATCGCACTCTGTGGGTTGACAGCTCTATTAAAACGCGGAATGACTGTCCGGCACGGAATGAATTTGGTACGGTAGTCTCAGGATAGACATCCTTGGAACGCGTGAACCAACTGGCACAACGCACCTGCTCTCAGTAGCGTTGATTGCTCTGCGATTTCCCATGAACCTTGTTTCAATTGAGCATCACATTGCACGCATATCTAATGTAACCCAGGAAGGTGAGATTTCTAATGAGTTGCTGAAGCTTTATCCGCATTCTTATGGGTAGCAGGTCATTTCATCAAAAGTCATACAGATTCTGTTGTGTATCAACCATGTGGTCAATCGGCCCTTTGTCGCACAGCATTTTATTTGTCAGTTGCTAAGCATCTATTATTCATCCTCTGGTGATCGGCCTCTCCGTTGTGCCAATTTCTGTGAGGTACTGCGCATCGGTTGTATCCAAATCTCCTTCCGGGTAAATGGATAATGATTGTGGACGAGATTCATATGGCCTGGTGTCGGTCCCGTCCCGCACCACGCGCATGAACATCAGCCCGTTGGTGAATATGATACAACAACATCATGCAGACAAAGTCGTAAAAGGACAACCGGCAAAGCAGACGATTCCAAAAGACTCCTTACCAGTCTGATTGTTAGACCAACTGACGCCTACCAAGCAACCTCAACTAAGTATCCGATGAAGTTTTAAACCACTGAAACATTAAACATTGAAACTTGAGCAGCGTGTTTGAGTCGACAGACGACACGATATCTTTTTTACCTGGGCCGGCCACCTGGCTTATTTTTGTTCGTCCTGTGAATCGATGGTGCAACAATGCGTCAGATTTCTGGAGGCGCCGTGCTGAGTTCACAATGTCTGAGAATACGGACGGTTTTGCCTGAATGCTTATTTTTCTTAACCGAACGATTTCTAAATGCCTAGCTTGATGGGAAAACACAACCAATGTTCCGTGACGATGGCAAAACACCGTAGTGACCAGCAGCAATTCAGTTTATTTTGGCAAACCCACAAAACGCGACGCGTGTCCGTTAGGAACAGACGTTGTACACAGAATCAATGAGGGTTTCAGCCACGTATCCGGCTTTGCATAGCGCCAATAATTGTGTTGTTTGCTGGGCTACCTCGGGGACCTGAAGACAGATAACAGGATCTCAGCTAGGAAAACTGAAGTTTCACAACGCACAGGAATGACTGAGGATCCCACATGTCGAGCACGAGTTTGTGATAATCACTAAGAATGCTTTCAACCGATCACGAAATTGCGTTGACGCAAGATTTAGCCTAAAGTCCACCAACAGAATTAAGCAGTTTAGAGAATGTGGTCATTATGCTAAACTGTGGGGAAGATTGTCAGTGAGGCACACCGACTGTCCGACGGTTGATAGGTCAGTGATTGGTTAGTGACATTCAGCATATCTGAATTCCAGACATTTGGAAGCACTTTGATATAAACTGCCATGATGCTAGCTGAGACCACGCAAAATGTTCCAGTTAAGTAGCAGATGAGTGAAAATCTGTGAACTCTAAGAAGCAAAATACATTGTAAAACTATGTCCAGTTTTTCCCATCTTTTGACGCATCAGGCAGTCGCCATTCCAGAGTTTCCGTCAAAATCGCGTTCTACTTGAGACCAAAATGGATAGTCCACTGAAGTTATACAAGTTAGTCATTCGTACAGGGAACGGTTTATGTTATTTTTCGGTTTGCCATTCACCGTCATTAAATCAAATCTTATTAAATCAGACAAACGAGTAGAACGCCTATGCTCTTCATCGGGCATCCTCTGTACAGAATGTTTTTTTGGTTCCACAAACGCCCACAGCAAATACTATCTCAGATTCTCTCATGCTCCCAATTACCGCTGTGTGAAAATAGTGGACAGATAATTTGTCGTTAAAGTTTATTCGTAAGTCAGGCGTGTTTGTAGATTCAAGGAATCTCCGGTGAACACTCAAGTGGGAATAAACTGTGTACGAAGGCAGCACGTGATTCACCGATGGTTAGTACATCCATTTTTGCGATCGATTGCTCCGGAAGAGGAGAATGGATAGCAACCGACCAAAGGCAAATAAACATTTAGTTTGTTTGAAAAAGGCAAATTTTACACCACATAGCAAAGGCTCCATAAGCGGAGAGAACCAACAATGTTGCGATGCAGTTATTGAAGATATTGAACGTTTTCTGGAATCAATAGCCATATGATATGCTTCTCGGAGTGATATTACGGTAATATAGTTTGTTACTACGTGTTTGTCCTCGACCCGTTTTAAATACTGAAATTACTCGCAGAATCACTCATTTACGAAAACAAAAGAGCACAGTGCCGTCAGTCCAGAGGGGCGGACCTTGATAAGCACAACATCGCCAGCAGCGGGCATCCGTGACAGTTCTAGCAAAATACTCCAAGATAAAATCGAGCGAATTTTTTGTAACAATGCTGGTCTCGTTTAATAAAAGGGCGGGATTAAGAAGAAACTACATAATACCACTCTGTTGTCAGGGTTACGCAAATCGTCGCGGAAATTCAGTCGCCCGTGAGTCACATTGGGGTAAGTAGAACATCAGTAAACTTTTCATGTATTTCGCTAAATATTTGAAACGGGATCACAACTAACGTGTGTTGTTTTATGCCGCGAACACATCCAAACAATATTCTTGATGACACATCACCTTGTTGCAGAAATAGTTAGCACCTTTATTTCTGCAGGCGATATTGGTCAGTGGTAAATGCCATGTTCGGTCGGCGAGTGATGTGTTTTTCACATCAGCTCGATTATCACTGACCATGCTACATGTAAAAATCAGACGCTCCATGTGTTTCATCCACTATTCGCTCGCTCCGCTGTATTTAAGTAGATTGATCTCTATGCATCCACCTGGCTGTCTGCTCGTTTGTTTGTCTTTCTGTCCATCCATCTATCTATCTATCCAAAAAACTATCTATCTATCTATCCATCTATCTATCTATCTATCTAAGTATCTGTCTATTTATCTAACTATCTGTCTATCCATCAACAAATCAAATCAGTCAATTCGAAAAATATATTTAATATCGATCTACCAGTCCAACCATCCATCCATCTATCTGTATATTTGTCCGTCAACAAATCAAATCAATTCAAACGAATAATCTAATTATCTCTACATTTATCTACCTATCTAACTATCTATCCAACCATCTATCTATCTAACTATCCATATATCTATATGTATATATAATTATACATCCCCAGATATCACTCACGATCTATCTCTCTCTTATCTATCTATCTATCTATCTATCTATCTATCTATCTATCTATCTATCTATCTATCTATCTATCTATCTATCTATCTATCTATCTATCTATCTATCTATCTATCTATCTATCTATCTATCTATCTATCTATCTATCTATCTATCTATCTATCTATCTATCTATCTATCTATCTATCTATCTATCTATCTATCTATCTATCTATCTATCTATCTTTCTATCTATCTATCTGTCTATCAGTCTATCAATCTGTGCATTTATTTATCATTCTGTTGAGTTATCTGGAGCATATCACATGGAAAGGCTTCTCGGATGAACGTTGTTGTCCCCAGTGATTCTTGTTTCCATCAAAAGAGTACCCTCTAATTGAGGTTATTGAGTCAGTCATAAATTAGCTCACTTTGGCCATATTAAAACGGATTGTGGGCTTTTCTGCCCCTGAAGTGGCAACATATTGGAATGTCATTGTAGTATGGAGTGGTCACTTGGTTCTTCGAACACTGAGCACATACCGGTGTTGTTCCCTCAATCCCGTGCATCGGTAGATCATAATGACCTTGAAATTTTCCAACTGGGAGACTCCACATCGCCTGAAATAAACAATAAACAGACACCTATCAGTGTATTGTCAACCAAGATGGCATCCTGGTTCATACACCCTGCAACCCTAGCTTTAAACCTTAGTACTCACGTGTTCATGTTGAATGATCCGATTACTCTATATGCATTTAGCCCGGAACCGTTTCGCAAACATCAGTGTATAACTTTGACGTCCACCGAATCACAAATCTTATCACCTAGGTTTGCTCGTTTAGGTCAACGACGAAGTTCAAACCTGAATTGACTAAATTTCTGCGAATCGGACCGAAGCACAGAATCCGACATGTCAATGTCTGTTTCGAATTTGCGCTTGGTTGAACATATATCTGAATCACGTAACGCAGCTGGCGAGTGCACTAACGGTGTCGTCACATAGTATAGTTTATACTTGAGTCGCATTACGACGAGTCCTAGACATTCTCCTATCGATCGGCAGAACTTTCTTATTTAAATGGATATTTTGCTTTTCGATGAAGCCAGTCTATGCTGAAAAGCCGAGATGCACTGAATAGGTATTTCCGTTGTATTGAGAGTGAGAAACAGTGCGTATCTCACCCCAGTTGAGAATTGATAAACGATCTGCCACAACGGACTGAGCTGCATTGTGATTGGCTTTCATTTAGATAGCACAAAGCATCAAGCACCGTTCAATCACGGAAAACCACATCACCTGACCACGTATTGACAGGCTTTTTGAGTGTAAACGTTTCAGGTGTAAGTTTCACTTATCGTGTGAATGCATTCTTCCTCCGAGTTGCTTGCGGTTGATTCATAAAGATTTGACTTCCGTTTGTACCATAGCACA
>NW_008752557.1:22054-22949 GCF_000715545.1 Opisthorchis viverrini | reverse complement strand
TCAGGTAGGCGCAATCCCCGAGTTCCATCAACCTTCAAATCAATTTGTTTTTCACGGTAGACTCTCGTTTTACATATTCTTCAACTGAGAATAACAATTTGATTTGCAAATGCGTGTATTTCTGGAAAACAGTCCAATTTGGGTTCAAGAAGAACACGAGTTTGACGGAAACTCGGGAACTGCGCCTACCTGGTAAGCTCAAGACGGGCAAAACCGGTCGTCATCTGTTGAAGAGCTTTCAGCAAACAGTCATGAGCCTCATAACATTTTATGAGGCTCATAACTGTTTTCAACCATTAATCAAACTACTGGGTTCATTTCGTTGGTGGAGAAAGCGTGATTTTTATCACTTTCTTCAATAGGTTTAGTTAAAATATGCGCAACTATGACGCATGTTTAAAAGCTTGAAATAAGTCCATGGCCTACCGTAAGTTCTCAAAACAAAAGCCTGCGGGAGTCACAACGCACTGACTGCTTCCAACTTTTATTGTTAGTCGGAACTAACACAAGATCGCCTTAGATCGATGTAGTGACCGACTCATCCGTAATAAATAGTATCAAAAAGAGATCATTTTGATTTTATTTTGTCTTGAAATGGACTTTGGTAACAACGTCATCATTTGGAGGCTAACACTTAAGAGAACAACTCATTTCCGCCGTGCAACTGAGCGAATAAAGTGATTGTGAGAGGGCAACCAGCAAAAAATTGGCTGTTCTGTTCGTCGTACTTAGGATTAGCGCTTCAAGTTTTTGTATTTCTGCCCACTACAGGCAATTAAATTGCTGGAGTACACGCTAATTTGAAATGGCAACCAACACACCTGGTTAGCAGCATCCACCTTTGTTCCATATAAATTGGCTCCAGGAGCATGCACGTATCAACTGAGGCCTTATG
>NW_008752557.1:0-976 GCF_000715545.1 Opisthorchis viverrini | reverse complement strand
TCAGGATGTGTCCTCGAACGATAAGTCACTGTTTGGCTTATTCCCTTCTTGAACTGTACTTATTTTTATCAAGCATACACATAACCATTCTAGTAAAACAGATATTTTGATTGCCTGTCACCTCCTACTAATCAATCTAATCACGTTACAGTCATATCATCAACATTACAAACTGATGAATGGATCTGATGCTCGTTGGCTCTAGTCGTTCAAAATTGCAAACTTGTCAAATAAATACCCAGTAAGGGTAGTTTTGTGTATAACAACGGGAATAGTTACGGTTAATGAAGGTCATTCATTGGCTTCTGAGCTGCTGTAGAGTAAGTTCTTTCATCATATTACTGGTATTCCTTCATGTTCATTCGGGGCTGTATAAGTCGTGGAGAGTCGTGGAGAGTCCACTTTTATTGCGGGGTCGTGGTTCAACTGCGTTTTTCAAAAAGTGCTCAAACCAATAGTTCGGCGGCGTTTTTGATTGGATAAGGATAGTCTTGTCGATGCCAATCTTCGATGAAGCGGCGTTAGCAATATCTGGCATTTTGCTGAATGATTATGGGGTTAAGCAAGAATATTTTGAAGACGACGAGGCGCTTCTCAAGGTCGATACTTTTGACACCAACTCCGAGCCCTTGTCAAGTGAACTCTCAGAAATCGGTTTTGACAACACCCCACCTGGTTTCGTTGGTAGGGATCCGTATGGCGATTTTTTCCTGATGGATCCAAATGATCTTTTCAGTGTCAGACACTGAGGCTACCCAGAGTCCGAAGAACTTCAGTGCGCCGGACCCGAGTCTGAATTTCACGGAGGAGTCAAACGACTCGGGTGGCAATCGGACAATGCGCTGTAAAAAGCTGAAAAATAAAGGTAACCTTAAACAGGAAAACGACGTCAGAGACTGTTATATCTGCTGATTCGTCAATCTGTGGTATCTGCTGCTGACCTCCTGCAGTGTCTAGTTGCCGGAAAAATGACTCA
>NW_008752556.1:22474-23050 GCF_000715545.1 Opisthorchis viverrini | reverse complement strand
TTTTTACTTTTTACTTTTTATCCTTTAAACAAACATTTACGTTGACCAAATAGCTCTCGATAATTCGAGGTAAATTTTATTGAAGTTGACTCCTTCAATTTTTCATATTAGCAGGAGATACATGGACGGATGCAATGTTTCACTTCGATCGTCTCGGATCCTGGAATAAGAAACGAAGGCATGGTTTTCGTAATGGCATTTATGGAACACTTTTTGACGATGTTTGACCAAGAAGTGAATAAAATTGGATTTCAGCCGAGAGTCTGCTGAAGTTGTTTAATAGTTTCTCACATTACTACTGGTTTGCGCGCAAATGCAAATGCTTCTTCCCAAATACTGTTCGTTTTTTGAAATGTTAAGGTAAACTTTCCTGGGGCTCTACTTGATCTTGATTCGTGTCTGTTTTCGGTATATGTGTAAAAGGAACACTTCCCCTACTTCTGCTATATAAGCATTTCAATAGCGGCGACTTTTGATATGCATATTAGTGAATCATAAAGACGCGTAAAATGTGGGTGCCAGGCTCACTTACATTGGATGCTCTACACTAATTGTCGTCAAAAATGCATGAAAACT
>NW_008752556.1:0-1379 GCF_000715545.1 Opisthorchis viverrini | reverse complement strand
TTTGTTTACTTAGGCTATTCTTATCGCCAGTGTTCCATTAACATTACATCTACTCTTGATCTAGAAAATTCGATTCCATTTATTTTAAAGCATAATTTATCAACACCTCTTGGAGGGTATTCTGTTCGAATATTATTGGACCCCTCCGTTTTCCATAACGCTACGAGGCATGGCAAGATATTTCACGGCAAGATCTTACCATATTACGTCATATAAGCCTGCTGAAGTATGTAGAAATCGTGCTCTGGCTCCACACCTGGTAGTGAGATTGCGCTGGGCCACCGTGCATTCAGTGATGTAAGATGCTTATTCCATCCCAGGACACTGTTTGATCAGGATGACCACAGGTTCTCCAAACATCCTTTCAAAATAAGAAATTAAACCGCTCCTTGGTTACGTCCTTTCACTTTTTTTAGCAATCCTCTAGTTAGGTGCAAAAATGGGCCAGTTTCAATCAGCTTCAATTTTATGCGTGTAACTAGGAGGTCTACGAGTGAATCAATTCAGTCCTGGTTAAAAATGACGGCTGAGAGAGACGAAAATATGTGTCAACCAGGCATGATGCGCCAGAGGTTGTCGAATTGCACAGGCCGCAAATGTAGACCAAAATGCATTTGATCTGGCACATTTACGTCAGATACATTAGTTCGCCTAAGTTTACAATGGATAATTGGGTTAAAATGACGGCCAAATTAGGCCCCAACGTTACCTTTTGCGATGGGACAGAAACTGAGAAATTACGTGCTTACTAGCTAACAACATTACATATGTCTTAGTTGTTCACACAGTAGCATGTAGTTTACACAGTAGACCATTCAAAAGATGGGCAAATATAGACTGATCAGTGCCCTCTTCCGCGAAAATATGTGGATTACTGCTGATGTCGGATGAGAAGTCGTTGTCATGGGTTTGCGCTGCACCTTGTTTTCAAATTCTAGGAGAACTTTCCTTCTGCAAAAATTTTGGTTTTGGCTTTTGGTCAAAAGCGATTCTTACATTCATTGTGATCTGTATAATGGATACCAAAAATTCTCTTTTGGTCATATTTTAGCTACAAACGGCCACTTGCGACTGATAGCACGTCTGTTTACTTTCCTTTATATTGTCTTCGGCACGGCGAGAATTCACTTTTTATGACGCGGTAGTTTGCTTATGCCGAAATGCCTACCCACCGGCGCATGTACAAAAAGTATATACTTCATACACTTAATCGCAAATGTAAGTCTCGATTCATTAGTAGTTCCCTGATGGTTCTTTTCGACCAACGGAAATCAAATTTTACACAATAAAGTGACTAGTCTCATCTCTAGCACTATAATATCCAGCGGTGTTACAAGTGAAAGCATCAATCTTGAATATATCAGTTTTGCTGACTTCGT
>NW_008752555.1:22195-23113 GCF_000715545.1 Opisthorchis viverrini | reverse complement strand
TGTGCAAAAGTTTATCTTCCACTGCCAAAATACGGTAAATGTAATGACCTGAGGCAACTGCAGGCGCATTTATTTGGTTCCGCTTGCAAACAGGTACGCTCATATATAAGTGAATTCGTCCTTTGCTCGTGAAAATTTAAACTCAATTAGTATTAGTTGTTTTTCTACTGAAGTCCTCTTCACAATGACAATAGATGTTGCTAGTTTATCGGGAGTGGACGACCTATTTTATGAGTGTCCTTAAAAACGTTGTGGGAAGTGGAAGAAAGTGCATGCATTTTGTGTAATAACTTTACTTTTAAACTGTTAAAACGTCCACTTTAAATTTCAGGCGAATCAATTCAATATTGATGTCAATTGTGGTTTTTTGTTAGTCAAACTGACCAATTTTTATTACATTTTAAATACTTCGATAATCGCACAAAAACCGCTTAAGCATAATGACTTCTTGCACGAAGAATGAGCAAATCATCGTGATTAACTGAGAGAAATTAGTATTTACGCAGCCATTTGTTGGGATATATCGTTTAGATAATACCGAACTCTTCATCTAGTTGACTGACCACATAACTGTTTTGAAAAGAAAAGGGTACCTTAATGGAAGTTCCAAAGGTTCACCCGGTTGGTTGTGCGTTTTGTGAGGGCATATGAGGCTGGATACGCATATACTAGCACAACTGTCGCCAACAGAGGCACAGATTTATTTGCTGCTACTAACTGAAAGTAGGTAGCACACTGCCAATCAAAAACTTTACGCGTGCTTTGAGTTTTGAGCATGAAATAACGAAATATATGTGGCATGATTTTGTCATTTTTCTAAAGCAGGTTCGTTTAAGTTCGTAAACAAGTTATGTCCTGGTATCCAAAAATAGAATACGACTGTATGTTAGGAGTGGCCGGGGATATTCAAGGTACTGG
>NW_008752555.1:21092-22185 GCF_000715545.1 Opisthorchis viverrini | reverse complement strand
GTAATTTGGAAAAATTAGTCGCCTACCAGCTCTTTAAGGGGGATATCTGGGAAGAAATTCTGTCTCTCTCTGCCACGGGTGCTGATCTTGATATCACGAGTATTACTCTTCGGGATTTATTCTATTTTTATTTGTCGTATAGGATAATATGTTGCTTTAAAATAAATAAAATATGACATAATATTTTGGAGTTAAAATATGGCCTCAGGCGTAAATCGTACGCTTTTTATTCATACATTGCTTCATGCAACTCAATGCACCTACGCGCATAGGCGTCAAGTAATATGTTTCATTCATCTTGTTGATTATACTGGCGTACATTACTGAAGTTTCGAAAAAAGCATGCTCTTATTTTTTAAACTTAGGCCTTCCACTTGTGAAGCTTAAATACCCAGATGAAATAGTGCTCTTATATTTACACTGTATTTTTGGTTACGTATCAGTTCTTACCCAATTTCTCGGCCTCAAACGTCTTAGCAAACTGGGCCCTTTGTCTCACTTATATCGAGACTCTTAATGAAATTATATTTTCTCGGGTTTGGACGTCCTAATATATGGAGCCAATTACGGCAGTTTGTATTGTAGATGCAGTCTGACGATCATAAAAGCCAATTCTTAGAAAAAACATTGCTTAGAATATGTCGGGCTTCGTAGTTGCAAGCTGAGATTTTCAACACATTACGGAGAATAGGAGTGAAGTAGTAGTTACAAATGAAGTGGGTTCAATAATCCAGCTTCAAAGCCGTTACATGCATATGATTTTTGCACACCAAATTTTCACATAGGCCAGTGTGATTGACCAATGCTTTTGTTCAGCGCGCACATTCAAATTTGAGGTTTGTGATTTGTTTCTAAGGTGCGCCGAAAAATCATTCAAACTTGTCTAAGATCGCTACGTTTTTTATGTTACGCCGTACGGTATGGGCTCTGTAATACAATAAAGAAATTCTGATCTCAGAATATGCATCTTTTGATCATGTGACTGTTCCTTAAAATTGGAATGATACTGCCGTGAAATAACTAGAATTTAATTGGGCAATGCCAATGTGACGTCAGACTAGTTATTTGACATAAGTGAGCTAAATGAGACAAC
>NW_008752555.1:5471-20215 GCF_000715545.1 Opisthorchis viverrini | reverse complement strand
ATGATCAGGTTACGATAAAAAAATCTTCCGTAATGTGGACATATCAAGGCTTAAAGTACTCACCAGTCTCCTTCTTCTTTTCGTCTGAGAAAACGTCACATGACGAATAAGCATTTTTACACTTGTTAAACCAAGAACTATATGTGTACGCCTAATTGTACTTTGGATTATTTCGAAAAAGTGGCTTGTACACTGGGGCTCGGAACATCGATATGGCATTAGTAATAAGTTTTTGACATGGTTCCGCTTATCATTAAGCCTATCAGTTATTTTGCAGTGCACATAAAGTTTATGGCTATAAGCGCATAAGTTTTTTCTTTGAAGCGAATGTATCGTTTCTTGTCGACTTTGATGTAGCGATAGACCAGTGTGTGCTGGCTCTTCATTGTGTTAGAAACTTGGCAGTATGACAATAAAGGATAAACTTATTTGTGAAGTACAGCGGTGTGTGGCCGAACAATTCGGTTGAAACATTTCTTTGTGAACACGAATCAAGCGCTGTACCAAATCTCAATTGGCATTCTGCTTAAGATAAACCCAGCGAAGATTTCCATGTTACGTGGAGCACATTTCATTTGTGGTAAAAGATTATGGGTAGCAAAGATCTTCCTGCTCTTTAAACGTCTTATTTGTGTATCAGAAAGTAATGTAATAAAATCTGATATACCGTCATTTAGTAGAGCACCTGCTTGAAAAATACTCACTGAAAATTCAATTTCATGTAATTCGAACGTCATACGTGCCGAGGGTAATGGTTAATTACCAAGTAAGTTTTGAACTTCCTAGGCTAATCAGCCTTTTAACGTAGCATCATAAAAATACCATAAGTGAAAAAACGTAAACAACACTTAAATAGCACCTCAATGTTGACCAACAAATATTCTTGATTTGAATGTTTTATTTCTCAACTCGTACCTGGACTTCCTTCAGTCACCCCTTTGGAAGAATCTGCGACAGGAGAGTAAAGAGTTATTTAATCAGGCGAATAAAATACATTGGCTTCATGAACTCATATAGAATTGTAGTTAAAAATTCAGCGGACCGCACGTCCATAGAAATGAAAAACTTGTTTTACTGTCATCGCTATGCAATTTGCATGAATAATAACGGAATACATTTTAAATATGAATAATTAAAGGATACCTTTCAGTCCTGAGGCTCAGGAACTTAAAGATTCCCAAAATAACTTGCACTTTGTAGGACGCTGATAGCTTCAACTTAATGTACTTCGTTAACTCACAACATGAAATCCCAAAACTATTATTAGAATACTAAATTTTCAGTTGTGTGCACGAAGTGTCGTCTTGTGATGCACACATCCACTTCTCCCGCTAATTGAGGCCAGGACAAAACTCTGGAGCCAACGTATTGTCACACTTGCTGAAGTAACGAGAATGCTTAAGGATGCTGGCGATCATAAACACCTTCATAAGGCCCCGGAAAATTATACGGTCAGGTTTGCACACCCACTACGTACACTGAAATTTTCTCAAATCAACATGAACAATTGTCTGGCTGATACTGCAAGTTCAGAAACGCAAACCCACACCGTACCTGCATTGTGCTGCTGCTCCTTAAGCAAAAACCTGGACTCATCCAACGCAATCCGGTTTTTACTTTTTTTATAACACTGCATTATGCTCTTTACCTTATAATATTTTGTGATAAATAGATCAGTATCCAGCATCCATGTCCAGCGAATCAAAAATGAAAGTAAGTTATGTGTTGAGGCCCGTAGAGTCGTCGGCGAACTGCATTCCACGAAATTAAATGAGGTCGAACATCTGGAAGCAATCATCGCTAGATGGCCAATGAGTTACCACATTTGTACTTTGTCGGTGTTATCCTGCTTTGTGAAAACATCATCCTAGTTTCTGGCTTACAAATCATCCCAGGAAAAGTAAAAGAATCGCACAAATATAGATATTGTTTCTGTTTACTAGCGAAGATATTTTGGGCTCAGGGTAGTCTTCGATGCTGCAAGCGTATGTTGGTTATTTTACATGGCTGATCAAACAACACTGGTCATAAATATGTATATATTACACCATGTGCAGATTATCTAATGTTTCAGTTAAGGGACAGTTTGCGTGGGCCTGTTTATTGTATTTATCTCAATACGGGTATTTGCAATTCAATGAAGGAAATCAAAATGTGTTGCCTATAAACCATGTAATGCATCGTGACACATCGCCACAAAGCTTCCGTAAAGTCCGACCCATGTGACCGGTTTCTGCACTTTACTGATGTTGGAATTGCTTCCAGCTATCAGGCGTGTTAAATCATCCGTGTACATTGCACAAAACAAGTTGCTATTGTGTGTAATGATTCTGTTCAACGTGGCGAAAGGATGACGGACAATTCAGGATTAACAACTAACCTGGAGCATTTCCTGCCGCCACTGCCGTCTCTCCAGCTTTTATATAAATACGGAGAAATAATCTTTAATACCATATAAATTTCGTCACAATAAACATGTCGCCATGAATGGTTGTATAGAAAACATCCATTCGGCCCATTTGCTTGCACACATGCGGCCTTTCAAGGTTACCGTACTAAAGAAAACTAACAAATGTTGAGGTTTGCCTTGACCTTATTGAACTAGCGTCGATATATTTATGTAATGAAGATAAACTGCTCTAAACAGATGTTTGGGTTCAGCACACGCACCATTAATCTTGAACGAAATATTCGTCAAGCTTTCTGTGTGGCAATATGAAACTGAGTGTTAACGGGGTGTTTATGGTGCGACTTTGGGAGCTAGGTTCACAGGTGCTTTGCTCCTCAACATTCGTGCCTTCCTTTGAATTCGTGATTGCTGTTGCCAAGTTATGACTTATCTAACTATCCAAAAATAGTTTTTAATCTTAAACTCAACTTTCGTCTGCCTCGAATTTTAATGCTGTTATCAGGCAATATGGGGCAGAAGCTTTTCAGGGTTGCAGCAGACAGTGCCCCAGTTTAACGTTTCACTGGCCATATTGCGCACGTAGTTATTCTTATATATGAATGAATGATATTGGAATAAATTGTACAGTTATTGTCGATTTAGGATAATACACCGAGAAGTAAACAGGTGAAAGGAACACATTTGATGAAATAATGATACCTTAGGAATCCCAATGTAAAACAGTTGTCTATACAGTTCTCACAATGATGGCAGTTAGTGCTGAACATTAACAAATTAATGTAACGTACAGGTTTTTAAATAATTACACAATACTTAACAACCCCACCTATGTTACTTCATTAGTAGGACGGGCCGTATAAGCTTAGCGTCAAAATAAATATTGACTTAATTTTCATGCATTCTATCCGGAAGCCCGAAAAATAAAACGCCCAGCTTTTCTCAAAAGAAATCCTAAAAGCACCGCGAATCTCATCAGAAAACGATGTCGAATAAAATTTACATTGATGGGGTAAATTTTTCAATTGATGCTGTGACTTTTAATCCGTTATTGTCAGAAAAATAATTTCCGCTGCGTGCCGCTTTGGATCTAAGGCTCGTGTGTACCTGCGTACAAATATGACTACGTTACAATTGTCAGTTAGAAGATGCTCGCGATACCGGCGTAAAATCTCAGTCAGTTGTTGTATGCTTTTAAAACAAGCAGCCGTTTAATCGTCGGAACATAGATTGCAAATGTTAGCTGTGCTCCTTCTTAAATATCTGCTGTTTTGGCCTAAAGTAAACGACGATTTGCCAGTGCTTGTCTACTTAGAAATTCTCTTCAACAAGTAATACCGCGTTTCCAAGCATTTCAGTCTATGGCTTTTTGTACGTCTCACTTTCAGGTTGCACGACAAGTAGTCAACAATTTTGTTAGCTCCTTCTTTTTCTCCGCAGCAGTCGCTAAACGCTCCTAAAATAATCAATGGATGTTACGTGTTGTAGGTCGATACACGCGACAACTTATAAAAAAAGGATGCCATGTAGTCTAATCCGTATGGTTGCACAATTTTGCGAGAAAATGCGGATTGACTCTTAGGTTACCTACACAAAATGAATAGAACAAGAGTTTCATTAAGCGCATTGTACAAAAGGCCGGGGGGAATAACGTGAAACATCGAAATGACATTTTGCGGCTTTGACTGTCATTTATGATGGCTCTAAATCTAAGCAGCTTACTGAACGCTCAGAGTAGTTCATACAATGGCTACATATAGCATGCTTTATAAGTTTTTCTTACTCTCTTGGGCTGATTAAGTGGAACAATTAGCATGGTATTTTACTGTTAATGAATGTATCGGTGTTGAAGATCGCAGCACGGCCGCAAGCTACCTTTTATTTTGCGGATTTGTGTAGATAATCATAATGGCAAATAAGTTTCTATAATTCGTCATATTTGATGAATACCTCATGTAAATGCATCCGAAAATTGAATAACAACGATCCACAGAGTAGTTCATACAATGGCTACATATAGCATGCTTTATAAGTTTTTCTTACTCTCTTGGGCTGATTAAGTGGAACAATTAGCATGGTATTTTACTGTTAATGAATGTATCGGTGTTGAAGATCGCAGCACGGCCGCAAGCTACCTTTTATTTTGCGGATTTGTGTAGATAATTATAATGGCAAATAAGTTTCGATAATTCGTCATATTTGGTGAATGACTCGTGTAAATGCATCCCAAAATTGACTAACAACGATCCATTCTTGATTACAAGAAGTTGGAGGGATCGAAATTTCTACCTGTAGCTATCTAAGGTCTCTTTGGGCACCGAGCGCATCGGCTATGCGAGACGAGCCATTATTGAAAGGCCTGTTATGAAATCCCAACCGGATTTTCTTAAGGCTAATTTCCACAGTATCTAAAACACGATTAGCCGCGTTATTTGCAAGCATTTACCAGCTTTTGCAAAACATAAGAATTATACTTGTGGGCAACAGCAGCGATGTAAGTATAGAAATTCCCATTCGTTTTTGGCAATCAATGCAATTCGCCTTGCTATTTAAACTTGCACTCGTTGCGTTAGTTTACCAAACATTTTGGAACTAATCACCTTTCGAAAACATTTTTAGTTCATTCGAATCAACCCCTTTCTCCAATCAATTGGGAGCTTGGTTTCAAACTTTGTATTTTCGTTTATTTTCAGATGAAACCTGAATCATCCAGGTCGCTACGTTACCGGGCAACTGATCATAGAAGAAGCGAAATCTCATATTTTGAAGGAAGCACCAGAAATCACTTCGCAGAGTTTATGCCACCGACGTCAAGCTACTCCAGCGGTGGGCTGCGTAAAGTTCCAAAAAGGCACATATATCACCAATTCGGCTGGCTACTTAAATAAGAATTCGTTATGCAAGTTAAGAAAACTTAGCACCTGCTTGTTCTGAATCCAGGGTAAGTTAGATACAGGCTTATAGAGATTGCAAACGCAGCACCCAATATCTCCATAATTAATCGGCGCGTGAGGTCTTCATTGAGTTTGTTGTCAACTGTGCCAGAGAGAATAATATCAGTTGCCAAAGGTGCAATGACATATGTAAAAGCAAAATTTCAAGGACGCATTCGAACTTTTATTCGAGACGTTTTGCAATGCTGTCTACGATCTCTGGACGCTTATCTTTTACATGGGCAAACCAGCGTATTTCCGCTTACCTATACCAGATGAACACAATCTTCAACAGTTTAACAAAGCTGTTACATTTTCGTGCTACCTGTTTTAAGCTGTTTCCGGAAACCAGTTGATCGCTTCTTTAAGTTACAAGTACGGACTCTCACTGTTAATGAATGTATCGGTGTTGAAGATCGCAGCACGGCCGCAAGCTACCTTTTATTTTGCGGATTTGTGTAGATAATTATAATGGCAAATAAGTTTCGATAATTCGTCATATTTGGTGAATGACTCGTGTAAATGCATCCCAAAATTGACTAACAACGATCCATTCTTGATTACAAGAAGTTGGAGGGATCGAAATTTCTACCTGTAGCTATCTAAGGTCTCTTTGGGCACCGAGCGCATCGGCTATGCGAGACGAGCCATTATTGAAAGGCCTGTTATGAAATCCCAACCGGATTTTCTTAAGGCTAATTTCCACAGTATCTAAAACACGATTAGCCGCGTTATTTGCAAGCATTTACCAGCTTTTGCAAAACATAAGAATTATACTTGTGGGCAACAGCAGCGATGTAAGTATAGAAATTCCCATTCGTTTTTGGCAATCAATGCAATTCGCCTTGCTATTTAAACTTGCACTCGTTGCGTTAGTTTACCAAACATTTTGGAACTAATCACCTTTCGAAAACATTTTTAGTTCATTCGAATCAACCCCTTTCTCCAATCAATTGGGAGCTTGGTTTCAAACTTTGTATTTTCGTTTATTTTCAGATGAAACCTGAATCATCCAGGTCGCTACGTTACCGGGCAACTGATCATAGAAGAAGCGAAATCTCATATTTTGAAGGAAGCACCAGAAATCACTTCGCAGAGTTTATGCCACCGACGTCAAGCTACTCCAGCGGTGGGCTGCGTAAAGTTCCAAAAAGGCACATATATCACCAATTCGGCTGGCTACTTAAATAAGAATTCGTTATGCAAGTTAAGAAAACTTAGCACCTGCTTGTTCTGAATCCAGGGTAAGTTAGATACAGGCTTATAGAGATTGCAAACGCAGCACCCAATATCTCCATAATTAATCGGCGCGTGAGGTCTTCATTGAGTTTGTTGTCAACTGTGCCAGAGAGAATAATATCAGTTGCCAAAGGTGCAATGACATATGTAAAAGCAAAATTTCAAGGACGCATTCGAACTTTTATTCGAGACGTTTTGCAATGCTGTCTACGATCTCTGGACGCTTATCTTTTACATGGGCAAACCAGCGTATTTCCGCTTACCTATACCAGATGAACACAATCTTCAACAGTTTAACAAAGCTGTTACATTTTCGTGCTACCTGTTTTAAGCTGTTTCCGGAAACCAGTTGATCGCTTCTTTAAGTTACAAGTACGGACTCTCAGTGTAATATGCGTGTTATAAAAAAACGTCTACAGAGCAGGGCAATGCTATTTCGTGCTGCCGGTATTTGAATATAACGGTGCGTGCCAAAGTAAGAAAATAGTGTCACTCCAAAATAATTGTTACTTACCTACGACAGTAAACAATACACATAATAGGAGTGCCACGCGGAAATCAAACCCCATTTCACCGTTTGAATCCGCCAAAAGCTTCGACGAGATTTTTATACAACAAAGTCAGTAAGATTTCTGGCCTAAGGATTGGTTACTGAGACTTAAAAGACCTGACACTAGAGTCAACTTTGACGAGAAATTCGTCATAGGCTTGCAGCATATGAATGTTTGAAACGTGATTGGACATTACTCCATGCTGTTTACACTGTATGATCATTTGTAACTTTTATAGTTTAGCCATATATGTGTGGAAATAAACATTTCCGTTTCCCCAGGATTTTTTTGCTCGATTACTATATGAGGAATCATTGAATTATCAAAAAATATTAAAAAAATAATTATTTTAATTTGGTACGAAGTAGATTGTGGCTTGCGCTTCAGTAAATAAATAAGAACTATGACAATGGAATTACATCCTTGAGGTGAATAACCGCAGGTTTATTTCATTTGGCAAGGTCACATTAGGCTGTTGTACCAACCACGGGCCGTTTATCTTCATTATAAATGTGTAACACAACCATGCATTACATATTTTTTGCCGCAACGCATTTTTGTTCTTAGTCATGGTTGACCATGGAGAGTTAGTTTGTCACTCCAGCCCCTGCAGCGTGCGTAACATCCTGCGGAGGCCACCTGTGCCCACGTAGTGCGCGTTTTCCACGTATGATAATTGTTATTAGATTGCATAGTCGGGTACATGAGCCAACGTTTGCACTCAGCTTTCCGCAGATGTTCTCAAATGTTCCACACATGATGTTCAGGTAGACTCCTACAAAGGCACTTCTCAACTCATAGTACAGCTGACACTGATTACGCTCTGAGTAAACATCTTAGTTCAACTAGTTTAGCTAATTAATTCAGTTGATTTAATTTATTTATTTTAAATGGGTATAGCCTTTCTTAAACGCAACACATTGGCCGTCCAAAGCAAAAAGCGAAGTTGAGAAGCGCAATACTTCATATTGGGAATATTTTTGTGTTGGTCAGTAGCAGTGTACTTTCGGCTGCCTGCACGTAAACGAATGGTTTTGAAGAATCAACCATGTTGCTTAAGCGCAACCGCAACGTTGCAGTTAACCGTGCGCGCTTGAGCATAACCAGATTCTGTCAACCAACTACACACACTCTGAAGCCAACAGAGGGATGAGTGAAACGTCCAGGCAAGTTCCCTTACCTCATACACTATTCCTGGTCAAAAGGTTTTTATACCGGACGGTGACAATACAAGCGGCTACACCCAAAATGCCGGTCATTCTTGATGCCGACTTTCACTTTGTACTATCATCAACACCTAATGAAATCAGCTGAAGAAGTCGGCATCATAATGCTGATGAAGAGAAACTAGTTTTCAATATCATGGAGCTATGCTTAGACAACAAGATGTCTCGCATGTCGTTTATGAGCGCTACTGACCACTGTTAACTTTGTTACGCGCTAAATCCTTTCAGTATATACAATGCAGTGAATCGAAAAATAGACCAGTGGATGCGCCTTCGGTTCTGGCGGACTAAGTGACCCCGGGAATGTGCATCACAATTACACCGGAGGTTTTATTCATTTTTGGTTTGTTTCTTCTGAACGTTAATATGACCTGGAGTTTTGAGGGGACAGATTAAGGTGACATCCATGCGATTATCTGCATTGAAAGCAACCTTCCTTGTGTAACATGCTCTGGTGTGCAGACAAGCCAGCAAAGTTTTATAAAATGCTGTCATCTATGTTGCAAGAGAAATGCAAGGGAGACAGTTTATTCCGCGAAAAATCTGTTTGCACTTATCGCCAAATAATCACAGGGAAATCACCCGATTGAGATCTTTGTGTACATCATAAGCGTCAGAACAACATACTGGATGAAAATAAATGTGTCCATCTTATACAGATTTGACCTGCTGTTTTGTTAATACAATCGATTAACGTTAGTGGCAACCCGCGACCTTATATTCGTGCCATGTTTTATCATCGCAAACTATCATGTGCGCTCTTTACATGGATTGTGTATGCTTTTATGCAAAAACATTCTGTACGCCTAATCGCTTATTTCAACTTAGAAGCGCTAACAAATTGGGACGCATATCGCTCGAGTACAAAAGCACTTCTATCAGAAAGTTGCACAATTTTCCCTTCCGAACTGCGCCATGCAGATTTGACAAGCAGCCATCACGATGAGGATATTATCAAGAACCTATCGACCTTGTCATTTTCAATGTTGTTTACAACAGAGATTCAAATTCATGAACTCATAAACTCTGTGCGATTTGAAAAAAATGCTGAGGATTCATGTACAAAACTGGACAATTTGAAAACAATAGTAACCTGTTATTTTACTTCTGGTGATCATTCAAACTGTCATCATTGAAACTGAATTGTGAACTTACGAAAAAGCCTATGAGAAGCACGAAAGCAAACAAAACGGATATATGTAAGGCCGGGCTTTGTCATTCGCAATCAAAAACCATCGTACGTGCTTTCTCAAGTGCAGATATTTAATATGAAATTTGCCAACAGAACATATTCCACGCTGTAACCCTAGATATTTTCACGCTTGTTGAACGATTAAAGTATGAATGATACCGTAGTAGATGAAACGGAAACCATATATTGTCAGCAGCCAAATTAACTCTGAAAGCAAAAGTGTAATATTGATTTTACGGAATAAATATATTGCTGGATCTTGCTCACAGGGGATTTGCAATATATCACACAAAATACTTTCTTCACCCGTGGCAGCCAGCTCACCAAAGACAAAGGTTATTATGTACGTAAAATAAATTAATTCTTAGGCCAATGGAGCTTGTGACACAATAATCAAAACAACGGTCGAGCTCTCTTAGTATTAACATCGGTTCATTCTAATTGATGCAGTACTTTGATTTTTGATAGACGTTTTTCCTCTTTACTACCTGAACATCCTCCGATATTTGACATTTTGCGTATAATGTACTGCACGTTTTTGCAGGCTCTAGCCAGTAATGTATGTGTTTCCGAATGAACTCTATTTTTACGCGCTATTGTTATAAAACCCATTTTTGAAGTAACTGTCACGTGTATAAAAACTGAAACCCTCATCAAANGAACCAGTTATTAGAAGCCCAAAAAAGTTGCTTATTTTGGATATCATCAACGAAGTCACATGGTGGTTATTTGAAATATGTGTTTGGTTGTGTAATAGATACTTACTTTGTCTGCAGGAATACCGTCTTCATTTAAGAGCCACGTTTACAATGCCCGATTCAGTAGACGTAAGCTCTATTTTGCTTTCAGTCTATTTGAGATTTTCTGACTGAACGCTGATGTAAAGGTGTCCTTAAATAGCCACAACATCCAAGATCTCGCCCCTAACCAACCAAATTTCTCACCTTATTTCACTCCAAGGTTTTATATAAAATTAGATAAAATGTGTAATTATATAACAGTAAATCATCTGTGTGACCATTGATGTAGATGGTCCTTACGATGAGCGCAATCCAATGATTGTCTTAAAACCACATCATCCAAACGGTAGATGATAGGAATCGCAATGAGCAGGAGATGAGTAGCCACT
This sequence comes from Opisthorchis viverrini, assembly GCF_000715545.1. Lineage (NCBI taxonomy): Eukaryota > Metazoa > Platyhelminthes > Trematoda > Opisthorchiida > Opisthorchiidae > Opisthorchis > Opisthorchis viverrini. The sequence continues at coordinate 9,538 of NW_008752555.1, read as the reverse complement.
TGACACGCCAAAATTTGACATGCATGTTACCAAAGTACAGGCTTCTCAGACGAAAGTTTGTCTCTTGATCGGCAACGTGGACTGATACCGAAGATAAGACAAAACGTCCCAAAAGCTTCTTGAAATATCCTCACGCTAAAAATAATATACCACAATAATCGTGGTCAGAGACACCCAGGGGCATAAATGATGTGAATAATTTTAGACGTATTAAGCTACGCTATAAATTCTGCTTGGAATTCCTGATAACACCCTGTTCAGAAGTAGAGTTTGTTGATCTAGGAGCACACACCTAAAAGCACAATTTAAATTTCCGTAACATGAAGTAGAGGATGGAATTGATGGCCTAAGTTTGCTTTTGCGTTCCATTAGACAATCTTATTGGCAAAAAACTTGTTAACCTCAACTAGTCAAGCCATTTTGTTTCGCTGTTCACCGTGTTATATTGCTCTTTGGATTATGAACAAGAGCACAATTTATCACTCTATTCCGTGATTCAATAATAAACTCGTGGATACTTCCCTCTTGATGAATTTCTGATGCACGGTTGTCTTTATAAAGAAAACAAGTAATAGGTCATTCTTTGGTTGTACATTATACCTACGGCCTTATCACTTTTTATGCCTAAGAAATATCCACTGAAATACATTCCATGTAATGAGCGCTCAGATGAAAATATGTTGATGATATTCACGGAGCAGTAGGAGCAGCAAGGGCATTCTAGCAACTCAGAAAAATGGAACTGACACCAAAAATTGCATTGCTTTATATTTTCAAAAGTTAAACTAGAGAGTTCCCTTGATTCCGTTGCGTCACTTTTGGAAAATGGAGCGTTTTGCCTCTAACGGTATGCTAGAACGTGGTGAAGAATGCCTTGTTTCTTAGATATCCAAATGCGGATTCACAAATAGCGCAGCTGTTTACAGTTTAAAAATTAAACCAGTGCTGCGCCGACGGCCAAATTGCAAGAGTTTGGCGTAAAATTCACACAGTGCAGGTCAGGCTCAGATCATCCGTGTAGCATCAGGTCAACTGTGTGTTCCTTGTTATCTTGTCTGTCACAATAACTGTCAATAAGGTCAAAAAGTGGCAAATCAAAAAAACGACCCCCATTACTTTAAAGCTGATTTTCTCCGTCTTCCATTTTGATTGATTTCGGTGCCAACGCTAAAACTCACAATATTTTACTCAAAGTTCACCAAGTATCCATTTCTTATTTGGCATTAATATTATTCAAAAATGTACCAGCAGTGGATTTTGGAAATCTTAATAACCTCATGGTTAACACTTAATCTTTCAGAGCAAGCTTGTGTAGAAAATCAAAGTTCATTTTCCATCTCAAATACTGATAAGTTTTCGTTTTGCTTTTGGTGAACCACAGAGAGCGGCTATATATTTGTTGCAGTGGCCAGCAAACTTATTGTGAACCAAGATGAGATGAGTATAGTGAAGCATTACTCGCCTCCACCGTTACCGCCGGTGGATGGATAATGTTAGGGTACATGCTTCCATATATTTAGCTGAATACATTACTCGCCATCTATCAGGAGGTTCAGATTCCTGAGGGCAACCTCAGAATGTCCGGAACCTACTGAGATCCTCAAACGCTACCAAAATCCCAATAGGAAAGCCGGCAAGCATCCAGGCTAGTCAATCGAGCAACCAATTCAGCAAAAGCCAATTAGTGTGCCTGCACACCACGGAAGCACGACCAAATGTGATCAGAAGTACGATCGATGGGCTTTATAACATAAGTAAGCGAGATGATCTCAATAAAAACTATGGGGACGTTGTACTCACGGTGGCGCAGACGACGAATTATCGCATTTGAAATTTTCAAATATTGGCAAGGAAACGTGAGCCTTCTTATAAGTTTGTACCCACCACTCCAGTAGCAATTGGAAATGCTGATTATACTATGCTAAATATTACGAGTCCCACGTGGGCTGATAGGCCCCAAGACTGAGAAGTCTGCATTAATTTTAAGTGTACAATGTGGGGGTACGTGATGCAGTTGATTATATAAAACGTTGGTCATTTTTGCGCAAACGCATTCGACCAGACACACCGCGATTCACGGTGGAGCAATTATTATCGCCCAACGATCGTCGAAAAAGTTGGCTCGTACTGATCCGTTTGGAAGTTTGTGTATCTTTTTAATGAATATTTTATGCCTGTGGAAGGGACAAACGCATTTCTATTCATATTATCAACTTTAGAGTGATGAATCAACAGGAGCGTCCTTGAACATGGGTTAAAATTATTTTACGATATAATCAAGTCAATTTTTCCCAGATTTTAGGCACAAAATTCACGGGGTTTGCCATAAGTTTTAACTAATTAGTTGCATCTTTTCACGGAATATAATTGTGTCTTATAATAATCCCACTGAAATATGATAACTCCGAAAATTTTGTGCACAAAGATATTAGACTACCCACCCTTTACCCAACTGACCTTCAAATTAAACACAAATTTCAAAGTTGCTTTTACGCGACCAGTACTAATAAGAAAATTCCGACGCGGTTCCCTTTCTTGAAAAGCGGTTATCTCAAACGCATAATCATTCGTTGGTTAAATAAATTATGGTTGTGTTGGGGATATCAATACCCCTCAAAAACGCGGTATATTTATGTGTGCTAGCGAGCTTTCGGCATCTTCAGGGTCAAATTATGAATAAATCAATGGCCTATTGATATTCCAAGAAATTCAAATCCGACCACCTATTACACGATACAATCTTTTTACTGACTTGGGTTCGGAAGCTCGGGCATCGCCGGTTGATCGCGTGTTTTTGGATCATTAAAGATTGTGTCCGAAGTTTTTCGTCTTCTTACTATCCGCCGTCCTAGGAGTCTGGATCAAGCGACATAGCTAGCGATAGAGTATTACCACAATCCGCATATAATATTGTTTGCTCGCTGCGTGACCGAACCGTAACCTATTTGGCGACGGGGTTGGGATCGCTGGCAGTATCAACGAATTTTGATGTGAACCCTCAGCTGTCACAACGTTTGATGCCTGGTTTCGTCGCTATGAAGACCTGTTCAGGGTCGATTTTTCACTTCAAGATGATAGTTGGAAGTTTCGCCTCCTGCTCCGCAAACTTGGACCCGCAGAGCATGATAAGTACGCTAACTATATTCTGCCAAAAAACCCGCGCGATTTCACTTTTGATGAAACGGTCAACACGCTTTCACAAATATTCGGTGAGCAAACGTCACTTTTCAACATCCGTTATCGATGCATGAAGCTAGTGAAGGGTGATGCAGACGACTTCCTCACATATTCTGGCATCGTGAACCGAGAATGCGAACGGTTCAAACTCGGATCCACATTGATTACGCAGGACCGATAAATGGCACTTTTTATTTGGTTTTGATTGACGCTTTTTCCAAGTGGCCAGAAATCGTTCCGGTGTCATCTCCAACAACATCTAGTACGCTGAGAGTGTTATCCAACATTTTCAGTCAGCATGGATTACCGGAGTCCATAGTCTCAGACAATGGTTCGCAGTTCACCTCTGCTGAGTTCCGCGACTTCTGCACTCGACATACGATAACACACGTTCGTTCACCACCGTACCACCCACAATCGAACGGTCAAGCAGAAAGGTTCGTCGACACATTCAAGAGGGCTTTGCTTAAAGCTCGAGGGGAGGAGACATCCGTCGAAGCCCTTCAGAGATTCCTGTTTGTGTACCGAACGACCCCGAATGACGCTTTGGCAAACCACCAGTCACCTGCAGAGGCACTCATGGGACGTAAACTTAGAACTGTGCATTCTTCCATGTTGCCAACACAACCTACTGAGTCAAGGTCCATACCGGTAGCAGTTGGAACCCCATTCAAGGTGGGAACGCCCGTGCTTGTCCGTGACTATCGCCCAGGACATGATTCATGGATTGCAGGTCGTATCCTGCGCAAACGCGGTAGTGTAATGTACGACGTGTCGGTTGGCCAAGACACCTGGACCAAACATCAAAAACAACTCCGCTTTAACAGCACGCCGGAAACTCAAGTATGTTCGGGTAGCATACCGTTGGACATATTGCTCGATACTTTTGA
>NW_008752555.1:1733-3366 GCF_000715545.1 Opisthorchis viverrini | reverse complement strand
AGTAAAGGCTATGCAGAAATCGTATCTGACAGTGAGCAAAATAAAGCTGGCCCAAGTGTATGGTACCTACCACACCATGGCGTGTTCAAAACAGGAGACAAAAGCAAAGTTCGCGTTGTTTTTGACTGTGCTGCAAAAACTTTAAATACCTCCCTGAATATGCAGCTGCTTACTGGTCCAGATCTGGTGAATAGTTTATGTGGCGTCCTTCTAAGATTTCGGGAACACCCTTACGTGTTGGTCACAGATATCGAGGCGATGTTCCATCAAGTTAATGTCCCACAATCCGATCGGGATGCACTACGTTTTCTTTGGTGGACCAACGGTGAGCTTTCCAACCGACCGATTTCTTACCGCATGACTGTTCATCCATATGGAGCAACTTCATCGCCCCGTTGCGCTAACTCAGCTCTCAGGCAGACTATTAAAACTCTCATGACCCCCTACGGAGAGGAAGCGGTTAGATTAGCCAATCGATCCTTCTACGTCGATGATTTTCTGATCAGTTTGCCCACGAAAGTAGCGGTGAAGACTACGGCCAAGCAATTCAAGGAGGCCCTAGCATCTGGTGGATTTAATCTTACAGGTTTCTTCAGTAATGTGGAAGAGGCATTGTGCGACTTACCCGAAGCGGTATCTACTACTACACCACTTCATATAGATCGTCAACCAGATTATGTAAGGAGAACGTTAGGCGTGTTATGAGAAAATACGACTGATTGATTCTGTTTCAAGGTTGAAAGCTGGAATAGCACCCCCACTCGTCGTGCTTTACTGTCTTACGTAGCTTCATTGTTTGATCCTCTGGAGATGGTTGCGCCAGTACTACTGCCAGCAAAGTGCCTAATTCAGGATCTCTGTTGAAGGAAGGCTGCCTGGGACGAGATTATGCCTGAGAATGAAAAGTTGAAATGGAAGAACTGGTTGCTGAATTTACAAACTGTAGAAAGCATTCGCATACCACGATGTATCCGACCCAAATCATTTGCTTCAGATTGTAAGACTGAGTTGCATGCATTTTCTGATGCTTCAGAGACCGGCTATGGTGCTGCGATCTACATCCGACTGATCGACCCGCCGAGAATACCGCACTCCACATTATTGATAGGAAAGTCCAGGGTTGCCCCCATCAAGTACACAAGCATACCACGATTGGAGCTCACTGCTGCTGTATTGTCTGCCAAGCTAACTGCTTGTGTGAGAGAAGAACTGTCTATTAATGAAGATTCCTCTTTTCTATGGACAGATTCTATGATTGTGTTACAAATGATACGTAACCGAACTACACGTTATGAGACCTTCGTGGCTAACCGACTAGCGTCCAGTCTTGATTATTCGGAAACTGAGGATTGGATGTACGTCGAAAGCAAATGCAATCCTGCAGATATAGCTTCCCGTGGTCTACTATCCGACACGTCCAAATTGTCCTTGTGGTTAACTGGCCCGAATTTTTGAGAAAAGATTGCAACGAGTGGCCCTCTCAACTGGTTAGCTATCCTATTCCCGTTGCGCATGTAAAGTCAAAGAAAACTGAGGTGGTACATACGACCTCCACTAATGCACATTGGGTTGATCGTTTTGAGCACGTGTCCAGTTGGAGTCTGCTAAAGAGGCTAGTGGCGTGGCTGCGCCG
>NW_008752555.1:0-1031 GCF_000715545.1 Opisthorchis viverrini | reverse complement strand
AGCATTTGAATTACCCTCACGACGCTCAGTCATTTGTTCCGTATTCGCACAAAACCCGCTGTCTTTGCACTAAGAAGATTGTCTTAGGATCATGAGTTGATCGGAATGCTAGATAACGTGGAAAATCAGTACCTTAGACGATAACAGTACAATATGCTTAAGCTTCCACTTTGGCACTGTTTAATCAGGTGCCCGAAAGGTGTGCGGCCGAACACGTTCATCTTAATCCAGACAGAGTTGTCGCCCATCTAGACTACATATTTTGATGCTCATGAATTATGAACTAAGCTTGTCTGGGTAGAACTCCTTGAATCAGGGACGAGATATATTAGAGTAACACACATACACATACACACATAACATAGTAGCTCATCTCAGTATACGGGACCCACAAGAACCGCAAGTCACCGTTTATTGCAAAACGTTCACTCTTACTTCTGTCGATCGCTTTCACGGGCGGAATTCTAGAAGATTTTGGGATTTACCCGACAATATCGAATATGGCCGCTATAATGACTGTGTAATAGCAGCAAAAGGGTCTGCATCAAATGTTTTGTACCAAAAAGCATGTTTTGTAATATTTTATTTCTTGCAAAGTAAGTTGTGACTGGCGACAGCCAAATTATTCTGCATAGATTTATAGTGATTAATAATTACTTTGGGTTATATTCCGTATCACTGAGTTAATCGACTGCATGCCTTTATGGTTCAAGAACCTACGAGTTCCAACATTTTAAAGTGCATGCGGTGCACACCCTACTCATTTAAATGCCACGTATATCGTTGCTTCCCGATAGCATCCCAATTGTGAATTTGTTGCTCCGCCTGTTGACCACTGAATTATTAGGCTTAAAGTCTATCTTTACGCCCTCAAAACATAGCAACTTCCAGAAGCTCTGACCAGGTAATGCTGGTAGGCCCAGACAAGCTTTTACGCAACTTTACCAACATAAGCTTATCCAAAAATAAGATGCACTCTTTAACAAGTGATAATTTCAATTTTCTTCACAATCTGCAAGCACTTGTGGTAG
>NW_008752554.1:21848-23121 GCF_000715545.1 Opisthorchis viverrini | reverse complement strand
ACAAGTATTTGAAAGTTGCAAACGGGACAGTGATAGCAATGGTTTTCTTGAGCCATGTTTTTTTAAATATATCCATATTTAAATTTAAAGTTGGAATTTCAATTTGGTAGCTTCATCAAGGATTTTTTTGCGTTTTGTGCACAATTCCGCCTAACTTATACAAGCCGGTTAATTCGTGGTGATGCGAGCAGATTTGGCAAAGCTGGACAGAAANNNNAATGACAGCCAAACGAAAAAAAAAAAAAAAGCCGATAGACACTCTGATCTTTCGCACTCGTTGCGAGCCAAATGCGGTGTACAAAGGGCTGCTAGTTCTAGACTCCCCGATTTTCCTGAGATGCGCACTAGCGATCAATACCAATGGGGTTTCAACAGGTTCACAGAGCATTTCCGGTTTCCCATCACACGTAGTTCTCATCAGAACCCCTCATATCACCATTAGTCTAAAATTACCTCAGACAAAGTATATTTTCACAAGGTTAGTGAACCTTCCTGGTGAGGAGTCGCCGCTCGAGGCCGCATGTGTCACAAAAAACAATGAGGATATGACCTGGCAGCCGTTCTCATGCAGAACTTTATACAGCTCTAATGGGAATAATTCGAGCGTTTTCGCCAGCAACGCAGAGATATTTGTACTTTTCAGGACAGTAGATATGTACGTTTTGCCCAAAGCTAACCACGTTTGTGACTCATTTGATCTTAATATGGGATTATCTGCATCAAGCTTATGAAGGAGGATGCATCGTTGATTTGCTCGCTTTCCAAATTATCTGTGTCTAGACTCAGGCGGGCTACGCTGGGCCTAGAGCCAGTGCCTTGAGGTGCCTTGAAGCTAACCAGCCAGCAGAAGTTAGATTAGGCGGTAAATGTTCGTAGGTTAACGTTTATAACGAACCAATATAGAGTTGGGTGTCGATCTGTGCTTCCGCATTTATGCAGCAAAAAATTTGAGTTGGTCGCGGCGAGACGAGCTCCTATGACACGATTTATTTGAACATGCACATGGCCACATTTTACAACAGGTGTCCCAATTCCTACCCTGCTGCGTGAACAAATTCGAAGAACCAATGTGCTTAGGTTATTTCAGAATGACAACGTGACTCCCAAAAAACCTGACTGTCGACGCCGTCTTTAATAGTTGCAGTTGCGTCCTGTTGAAGAACACTCGCATTGACCTCGATTGCTCGTTACTTAGTGTCTTCTCAGCCGTGCGCCACAACATGTTGTTGGACTGATCAACTATTTGGCCGTTAGCTAACGAATGGTATGGTTT
>NW_008752554.1:5440-9770 GCF_000715545.1 Opisthorchis viverrini | reverse complement strand
GTGATACCAAGAGCTTAACTCATCGTTCATGGACGAGTGGGAACAAGCAAGAACTCTGTCTCAGCAAAAGCGGTTATTCCATTAGCCGTTAGTCCCTTCACGTTCGAAGCCGGTTCTCCAAATAGTACTCTAGTTCATAAGGTCGCAGTTCCCTAAAATACACTGATGGTTAAACCTGAAACATGCATTCTAGAGAATTATGTTGATTTCGCTAGTAACTACAAATGAAACTGCATGAGTAGGAAAAACGAGTAGTATATAAGGAAGTTATAGTTCAGGCCTCTCTGAGCAAGTGCATCTCATCACAAGTGGCCGTTTGCAGTCTCAAGCCGTCCGCTGACGCTGAGTTTGCAGTTCACTTCAGAAGCTAAGACATTGGTAAATTGCGACTTGACAGAGAGGACAATCCGAAAGTTACCCATTGGCCGCAGAGAAGGCGGAGCTTACGTGGAAAGAATATGGTCGATCTCATTCTGAGTTATGTAAACTTCTGGCGAGTTCTGGCAAACCATGCGCCCTATGTGAAATAAAAGAACTGGAGAGGAGTTCCTCCCCTTATCATTGGATTTTACGTGTTCAGAACTGATGCTTCGTACGCCGTCACGGACTGCGCATCGATGGAAGAAATAATTGAGGCGCCATTCATGATTAACTACTGGAGGGTTGTCAAAAGCTAGCAAATTACAAGTCGCTGTTAGTTAGCTGGAAGGCCACCTACACACGACACCGTGAATGAAATCAGTTTTTGCTGTTGTCTCAAGCAGTTGTTGTCTAATTTTGATTTCATGATAATCCTCTATCCACATATTGCTCAACAGCGCTCGAGGGTACGTCTTGGAGTCGCCATGCAACCGAAATAAAATGAGTTACACTGAGAGACGTGTTGTTACCTGCTTCCGATTTGTGTCGATTTAGTAATGCGACATCCATTCTCGTAATTTGCCAACAAGGGTACAAATTTGTGGGATATTTTGCGGTATTACTAAATTGTCAATTTTGCAAAAACCAGCTGTCAGTTTGCAGTCAGTCTTGTGAATGCAGAATGTGAACCGGCTCACGAAGTCTAGGTTCCTCGTTGGTAAGCGAAATACCGTAAACCATACAGAAATCGGTAAACCCAACGTCCGGAGAAACGAGAAAATCAGATAGATAGTTTGGTTGGGTGGACAATTATTAAGAATGTGTCTGGTTTGTCCAAAAATCCACTTCGTGGGCGGATCGAAAGGCGTGACAGGATCGGCCGCACAAACTAACTGTTGACCGCAGTGCAAATAACCACGCTTACAAGCATGGTGTGTACACACAAGAATTGCTGCAAGTTGAAAACTTTTTCATGGCTAAATTTCTGAAACTAGTGCACTGTTAGTCTCACTTTCCGCGTGTTTGTAGACAAACCCATGCTTACGCATACGTGACGGAAAGATTGGTGAAAAACACAGTCTGGGATCCAATTTTTCCTAGAGGACACATGTTAGTTTCACTGATATCACTACTCGGACTGTATTGAAGCCACCAGATTTCTACAAGTGTGTGTGAAAATTCCCAAATTATTTGTATCTATGTTTGGCTTATGTGCTGAAGATATTTGTTTTCGGTGTACGCACATGCGATTAGTAAACTAACCTCTAGGTTTGGCAACGTTCTAAAACTTAAAAATGTTTAATTTCCAAAGAAGCATTTTGAATGCTAAGCTCCACAAGGAATTTCGGTGAGCAGTTCAGAACATATACTCCGTAATGTGGTTATCCAAGCATTATAGCAGTCTCTTGAATAGTTGCGACCCCTCAATATGTTCCATAACTAGCGTACACTTTGAGGACAATGCCTCGTGTATCTGAGTGGCCGACATTTGGGCGTGCAGTCCCTAAAGCCAAAGTTACCTTCTATCATTTGACAAGCATGTGCACGTCCTTCTTGCTGTTACGACTTTCCTGCTTCACGAATAAGGCGTGAAGTGAGATGATAGACAATTAACCTTGAGCAGATTCGCCCGAATTAATTGGCTGATAAGAACAAAACAGCTTAGTTTAGCTTTCCGAACCTGCTTCACGAATAAGGCGTGAAGTGAGATGATAGACAATTAACCTTGAGCAGATTCGCCCGAATTAATTGGCTGATACGAACAAAACAGCTCAGTTTAGCTTTCCGAAAGAGATACAGAATGCAACAGCATAGTGTGCTTCCTTGAATAATACTCCCTGCTTTCTTCTTCGATGATATTTAAGCTTAGCAAGGTCTATTCAATCGCTGAACTCGGCGTGAGCAGTGCTCTTCCGGTGTGGCGTTGGATACTACTGATAACTCATACGAGTAGCATGTGGTTTTCTCATAAATCCCCTTCGCGTCGATGGAAAAGTGAGAGTAGTTATGGAACTTGGGAAATCCCCTTGGAGCATTTGTTTGCACTTAAATGGTAGTCAAAGTGTATTCAGAAACCTTCAGCAAGAAGCGTTAGAGAAGGGAGATCCTCAGTTTTTATAAACAAGATGCTACCCTGTCTAATAATCTGTAACAAATCAGTTGATGTTTTCCGCAGTGAACGCCCTTTTCCCTCATCTGTAACCAGCTAAATATTCAATAGCTATATGTGAGATATCCGACTGTATTTAATTAAGCGATGAATGATGAGGAAATGAACTGTTTATCATTCTGAAACTTCCGCCTCTCAATATATCACTTCCGGTAAGGGATAATGAAATATTTTACTGGTAGAAAGCAAAATTCATTATTTTTTCTTTCGGGGCGTATATCCGAAACAAGCATCCACGGACGCATTGTGCTTGGCGTTTCCTCAGCTCGGAGTAATGGTGTGGCGCTTATCCTGCAACGCTGCGGCATTGTGCTAAGTACACTTTAGCTTATTGGCACTAGACTGTACTAAAAATGATATAAGACATGATATGTGTGAAAATTTAACTTTCACCAACTCTAAACTGTTAGCAAAATTGTGATGAGTTGTGCACTCAATTATCATTACAGTGCCCCTCCGTAACTTAGCGCTGGAAACACGTGAGTTTCCAGTTGTTATTCCAACATGATGCCGGATTAAATAGCTAGATTGGAAGTGAGCAAGAAATTATGACGTTCTAGTATTGTTGACTAGTAACTGGGTTGATACCCTTGCGTGAAATTCACGGAACACTAGTGCCGTCGATATGCTTCGAGAGAAAGCCCCGAATTGTGTGTGACGAATTCTTTTGCTAATTAGTTGGACATTCCGCTCTGTATTCACATAAGGCTGATGTGAAATTCACTTAAATTTGATAACCGACACAAGGTCAGCTACTGGGCTTCTTTCGTCCCAGTTCTGGAGTTTCGATGGCGGCTCAACCTGGTGTCATTTGCGGCTGACTCTGTCACATGAACTGGAAAGATTCGCAGTTACTCTAAAGAGCTAATCGTATGCTGGTTGCATGATAATTGTTCTCAACCTCAGATCTCAGCTTACATTTTTCCCCCTGTTTTTATTCAGCCTGCAGCGGGACGATACTAATGATATACGTAAATGTTTTCATGACAAGCAAATAGTTGGATGATGGTTACGCAAGTTACATAAGCTGAAAACCGTCAATCAAAAAACGCATCTCATTGACAGAATTTACTGTATTATGAAATAGAAACGTTTCGAAGATTTACATACATTGCATCAGCTTATTTTCGTCGGTGCAGTATGGTAGACAGATTCAAAATGCCGTGATAGGTGTTCCAACTTCCAGTTGCTATAAATGATACAAACAAAATGATGCATACTATGACACCCAATGTCTAAATTTATCTCCATGGTTCCCGGAGATATTAAGTGTGGTAAGAAAAAGGATTTTGATCTCCAATTAACTGTGGGAAAATTGATAGACTTTGGTAAAATTCATAGAAGTACACTGCCTATAAAATAACGGAAAAATGGACTCACCTGTATGTACCATTTGCGCAGCACAAGCCCTTGAGCTCAAGAATGAGACCTGATGATCGGAGAACCTGCCTTGTAATTCAGAGTTTCGATTTTGTACTTCGCAACCTTGGGAAGTTGGGAAATAAAGAGCAGTTTGCTATGGACAACAAGTTAAGTAACCATAACTGTCAATTGTCAGTCGAAACAGTCAGTTAAAACAAAGACTACACAAGTTCCCGTGGCTATTACGGGAAGTACGAGCGTCCTGGCTAACGAACCAAATTTGTATAAAATTTCTGCGTGAGGCTAGCTCCAACCACGCCAGAACGCTAAAACAAGATGATCGATTTGCGGCTCTGATGTAAAACTAATAAATATAGGGAGAAAAAATGCAAAAACATCAGCCGAGTTTAGACCCTTCGGTAGTCCGAGTAACAATTG
>NW_008752554.1:0-1235 GCF_000715545.1 Opisthorchis viverrini | reverse complement strand
TGGTCTCGCCGTAGTCTGTGATGTGATCATTCTGCCCTTTTTTCCACTGCAAAATAAAAAGTGTTTCAGGTTAAGTTTGAGAGAAATAGAGTTGAAAAGGTACCATTGTTATTAAAATATAAAATCGTTTTCCCCTTAAGTATGGTTATGCTCTTCGATGTCTTACCTATTATTTTTGTACGTGTCGCGAAACTGCAAACCCATTTAGAAGACGGCGACGCGAGCAATTCAACTTTCATTGTCATTTGTGTTTAAAAAGTAAGGTCAACAGCAATACGTGTATGCAAGCGACGAGTTTGGAAAGTTATCAGGAGAATATGATGCAAAAAAAGGGACGTCTCATTCGAATTTCATGCCACAAACAGTTCCAGATGAACCCCAACTTATGTAAGCAATTTGATATGGAAACACGCGTTTTGTGACTAACAAACGAAGAAAGGACAAACATTGCTGAATGCTCTGCAAGGCGCGGTGGGCGCTAGGACAATAAAGGCTCAAACACCAGGCACAGAATGCCTGTCATACTGGGTCTGTTGTGAGATTAAATGGCAAAAATGTACACTCAACTATTTGTGCTGCGCAAAAAAAGTGTCACAAGTAGGCAGCGGGTGTATCACACAAACGCTTGAAAATTTCTCCCGCTCAATCTCCCTGAACTCAACCGCGTAAATTCAAATGTCCCGCCTAATCCTGCCTTCTATTCGTTGACATTTTCTTATTATTTCGTCACCCCATCTCTATCCCATCCATAAAAACATTGCGTTGCACAAACTACGAACATGTTCTTGGTTCCTAAAATTAACCGTATTATCGCTTGTTTAAATGAATATTCTGGGCACTTTTCGAACTGGTTTCTCACGCTTGATACTTGTCTCCGTGTTTGTCGTGGGTCTAACTGTCGGTCGATAACTGTCAAGTACAGCACATCTTGTCGTGATCACATTCTTTTTGAATTCGGATCCATTCTTTGGTGCTCGTTGCTCGACTTATCGATTTTGTCGCAAACAGCGGGTAAGCTAAAGCAAGTCGCTGACTGTGACCTCCGGATGTCCCTCTCCAATAACAGCCCTGGCGGATTGAGGAATGCAGATCCATCGATAAGTGATGATCATCGGTTTGTGGCACAAAAATTCGACATCACAACCGATTGCACGTAGGGCTGAGATTATCGCGAGGAAATGTTCCTCAGCACCATACTTCTGCTTGTTCTCATTTCACACAGTGACTTCGCGCAA
>NW_008752553.1:8330-23156 GCF_000715545.1 Opisthorchis viverrini | reverse complement strand
AAGATGGATGAAACCGGTCGTGGGCTATTGACCAAAGCAACCCTATGAGCAGTGTATTACAAATGTCAGTGCTTTTTTAGAGGAGATTTCCTCAGCCAGTTCCCGTGGAATCCCACAAAAGTCACGGAAGCACACGACATTCCAAAGGCTTGCAACGTAAATGAACAGAAAATTGGGTCCAGTAAACGATCTGTCAGTGTAAAATCCGCACTTACCTAGGTCGCTTATTGTCTGAGCAGGAGAAATTCAGCGCATATGTGGTCAAAACAAGATTCATTGTGCAAGAGCATGGAGGTTTTCTGCAGCTCAAAAATTAGCAATATCAACCTCGGGACTAAAGCACTCTGTTTGGGTCTGGGGATTTTTCGCAATCCCCAAAGGACTACGAACCTCAAGGTGCTTCAGATACAGGCCACTCAATCAGAAAATACAGCCGTAATTCTTAACTTACGTGTTTTCGCGCGGTTTTGCATCCAGGGGATTGCTACAGCAAACTGTAAAGCCCACATGACCCAAGCTACCACGTCTGTCACGTACAGTTTGGTCTTGCGCTGCCCACTCACTAACGAAAATACACCAGTGCAGAGTATAAAGTAAACACCGGTTCAGAAGGTGCCCGTGTGGCGCGGGACGTCGGGAAGTCAGCGGTATTCGACGTTTGAGAGGATGTAGCGACGGCACACGTCGGTCCTGAAATGTGCAGATATAGAGGTTGGTATTACGGAATCCACATGGCACACACAGCACGCATTCGCACAGGTCGGTTGGCACAGAAAAGAACACCGGAGTGTGGAAAAAACACACGTGTATTAAACCGAAAAGAAAACCGGAAGATGGGGGTACAGAGTCATGTCAAGTTCAATCAAGGGGGGTTGTACAAATGGGTTACTGTTTCCTGCCCTCATGGTGGCGTGGCTCGTCTGTGGTACCTGCAATATAGGGAGAGACAGGGAGAGGCACACATACGGTCATATGATAGACGTGCAAGCAGATACAGTTAAGGTTCAACTGCGTTACACTGCCCCCTCCCGGGTATGAGTACTATCCTCAGTGCTCAGAAGGAGTGTTCGTGTCGGATGTACTGGTCTCAACAGTATGGCTGACAGGCGGAAGATAGGAGGACGTAGACGGGTGGGTGTCAGAACGGGGTGAAGGGTAGGGCTTTAACTGATTGTAATGTACACACTCTACATCCTTATCTGGGTTAGAAGTGTCACGAATGACGTAGGTGTTTTTTGTTCTCTTAATAACGATAGCATAAGGTCTCTGCTACATGTGACGGAATTTCGCGGCCCACCCGGTGGTGGTTTCGGCCGGTGTAGAAGTACATATTCGCTTACTTCATACAGAGGCCCGCGTGATTTGCGATCGTACACGGTTTTCTGGTGTTGCTGTGCATGTCCAATGTTTTCACGGGCGATTTGTAGTGCCGCGAAAAGGCGCTCTTGAAGTGACTGGGCGTATTCGTTACTACCATCCAGGTCTACAGGAACCACAGGCGTGTCTGCGTCTGAAGGTAATCAGAGGTCGTGTCCGAGTTGT
The DNA here is from genome assembly GCF_000715545.1 of Opisthorchis viverrini. Lineage (NCBI taxonomy): Eukaryota > Metazoa > Platyhelminthes > Trematoda > Opisthorchiida > Opisthorchiidae > Opisthorchis > Opisthorchis viverrini. The sequence continues at coordinate 21,614 of NW_008752553.1, read as the reverse complement.
AAAAATGCCGATGCATCACCTGTCGACTCGTGTGTAACTGCCCGATAGGCCAGCATGCATAGCGGAATGTGTTCATCCCACCGTTCCCCTTCGTAACGATCAACGAGGGTGGTAAGTATTTTCTTTATGGTCCTGTTGGTGCGTTCCACCAGACCGTTCCTGTCTGGATGATAGGCTGTTGTCCTCGCTTTGTGGATCCCCAGGAATGCACGTGTTTCCCGCACCAATTGACTCTCAAAGGCTGGGCCTTGATCAGAGTGGAGAATGACTGGTACTCCATAGCGTGATACCCGCTCAGAGATTATCACTGACGCGAGCGTACGGGCATCTTGTTGCTTCACCGGCACAGCTTGACACCATTTAGTTAAGTAGTCAACCATGACAACAATGAAACGGTTACCTTTTCTGGTCTCTGGTAGGGGTCCAATAACATCAACACTCACTCAGTGGTTCGGTCCTTGAACGGGGATCGGTTAGATCGATGCGTTATGGCGGGGGCCTTCGTTGTCGCACACACGGAGCAGCAACGGCAAAACTCGGCAACGTTGTGGTGTAGTAGAAACCACTAATAATGCCGTCTTCTTATTTCTGTCGAGCGTGTCCCAAATCTCGGCTGATTGCTGAGATGGCCCTATGGACGTAACTAAGGGGTGCGACGACACGAGGTTGGCCAGCCCGACTATCCACAAGGTGAAGCACTCAGGATATAATCCGTAGTTGCCCCCATCGCGGCCACAGACCCCGCACTGCCGGGGATCTTGAAGCCATCAGGCGCCCAGAAGGTTTGGAGTTACTCTCTAGCTGGAGGCGGTTAATCTCGCCAATATGTGTCTCTGGAGAGCGATACATTAACAGGCTCTAGTTCCTGGACTGGCCTTTGGGATAAGGCGTCGGCGTTCGGGTGTCTAGCACCCGGGTGATAGATGCAAGAGAAATCATACTCTTGAATCCGCTCTTGCCAGCGTGCAACTTGACCGTCGGGGTCGCGGAAACTCTGCAACCATTGTATTGAGTGATGGTCCGTCCGAACAGGGGAGTGCCTGCCAAGCAAATAGGGCCGGAAGTGGTAGAGAAAGTACACCAGGGCAAGCATTTTACGTCGGGTGGTACAGTAGTTACGTTCACGTTTATCTAGGACGCGGCTACCATATGCGATAACGACTTCTCGGTCACCAACACGTTGGGACAGTTCACCACTAATCGTCATTTCGCTAGCATCGGTATCTAAAACAAACCTTCCTGCACCAGATGAGAAGTCCGGGTATGCCAAAATAGGTGTGGATATTGGTGCTTGCTCAAGAAGGTTTCATCACACTCTACGGTCCACGGAAATTTCCGACCCTTTTGGGTAAGCCTGTGGAGTGATGCACTGACGGCGGCATATCCTTTGATAAATCTCCGGAAGTATGATGTCAGACCGAGGAAACTACGTAACCAACGGACATTCGTTGGTTCGGCCACTGAGCGATGTGTCTGGTCTTATCCGGGTCAGTTTGGACCCATCAGAAGACAAAACATGGCCCAAAAACAATACTTCACGTTGCAGAAGCTTACATTTCTCGGTGCGGAGGGTTAGGCCAGCTCCCTTGAGGCGAAATAGCACCTCTCGCAGTCGATTGTTGTGTTCTTTCGCCGTCCGCCCGTTGACAATGATGTCGTCCAGGTAGACCAGGCAACATCTAGGGACCAGCCCTGCCATTACCGTCTGCATAAGCCGCTGAAATGTTGCTGGTGCGTTTGCAAGTCCAAATGGCATTGTTTCGAACTCATAAAGTCCAGATGGAATTATGAAGGCCTATTTTCGGTCGGTCTTGGGGTGCGACTTCTACTTGCCAGTAACCTGAAGCCAAGTCTAGTGTCGAGAGCCACTTTGCCCCTACCACGGCATCGATTGTGTCGTCCACTCGTGGCGGGCGAAAAGAGTCGCGCGTGGTGATGTCATTTAACCTCCTGTAGTCAACGCACATGTGCAAATTTCCGTCCTTTTTCTTTGCAAGGACAATGGGGGAAGCCCATGGGGATGATGACGGCCGGATGATCCCGTCGTCTAACATCTCTTGAAGCATGGCGTCCAGTTCGGCACGGTAATGAATAGGGATTCCGTGAGGGGTCTGACATGTAAGGCGGTGGTGTCCGGTATCTATAGAATGTTGAAGGACATGGGTACGGCCCACTTTAGATCTGTGGGTGTTAAACTAAGTGGTGAATTCATTTAATAGTTCCATAAGGCCATGATGACGGCCGAATGATCCCGTCGTCTAACATCTCTTGAATCATGGCGTCCAGTTTGGCACGGTAGTGAAAAGGGATTCTACGAGGGGTTTGATATATAGGGTGGTGGTGTCCAGTATTGATAGTATGTTAGAGGACATGGGTACGGCCCAGTTTAGATCTGTGTGTGTCAAACGAAGTGGTGAATTCATTTATTAGTTCCATTAGGCCGTGCTTCGCCTCCGGGGAGGAGGGCTACAGTCAACTACTGGCTGCATCCAATGATTGCTGTGTCGTACAGACGACAGGAAATCAGGGTTTGGTTAGCAGGGGTTGTCGAACGTGATTTGTCCGCTGATGAAGTCGATAGAAGCCTTGTATTTCTTTAAAAGGTCCATCCAAAGGATGGCTTCCCGTGTCACCGGGGCGCAACAGAACTGGTGGTGCGTGCACGGTTACCCGATGCTGACAGAAAGTAACGCTGTTCCCGCTGTTTGGAGCGGTGTGCCATTCGTTGTTATTAATTTCGTGCTGACTGACGACCACCTGGCCAAAACTTCCGTGCACCGACTACGGGGCACGAAGAGCCCGTGTCTACCAGGAAACGTAATGGGCGTTTGTCCAGGTAACCTGAGATTGTGAGTGGTGGTGTAGAATAGGAACTATGAGAAATGATAGGAACCGAATAACAAAAAGATAGGGGCTCATCGGTGGGACGGGTTGGAGGTTGCGACCGCAACGCTGGGCTCTTCTCCCGAACCGGCGGCAGTAGGGGCAGATCATCCGGCTTCCCGGCCGGCTTTTCCGGTTACCAGGTAGTAGCTGACGGGGACCGGGATCGGCAGTTATCTTTAAGGCATGAAGTTGTGGTTCCAAATCTGACGTTGCCTCATTACTGCGGGCGAGTTGGATTGCGTCGCGTATATTATCCGGAGAACGACGGATGAGTTCTGCCTTCAGACCAGGGTGAGATACCCCCAGGATGAATTGCTGGAGTAACTCACCCTCGATCTTTATTCTGTCTTCCGCCGCGTAAAGTTATGTTGCGAAATCCCTGAGATTCCCCAAAAACTGGTCCACGGATTTGCCGGGTAATTGCTTTCGCTCCCTGAACCTCGCTGACTGGAGCAGAGTTGGTTGCCTGATGTTGAAGAGATCGTCCAAGATCGCCCACAGGGTGGCCGGTGGCGCTTCGATTGAGGTATCAGTTTACAGTAGTTGTCGTGCTGCAGAGCCATCAAGTGGACTAAGTAGATACTGTCCGTACTGGGAAACTGGTACTGATTTGAGTTAGGAACGGGCTGTAAAAGGCCTGAGGGTGAAGTCGTCACCGGGGCGGAAGACATTGGGCGGACGCAAGGCGGGGAGGGTTCGGTCTGGAGAAATAGGGGAATTCAGTATTTTCTGCGCATGCAGTAAAACGGGAGGTTCAAGCTCGTCTTTCGGACCCATTTCTTCTTTTCTTCATCCCACCACTGTCACCAATGTAGCGTAGGAGGCAGATTCCCCAAAAACTGGTCCACGGATTTGCCGGGTAATTGCTTTCGCTCCCTGAACCTCGCTGACTGGAGCAGAGTTGGTTGCCTGATGTTGAAGAGATCGTCCAAGATCGCCCACAGGGTGGCCGGTGGCGCTTCGATTGAGGTATCAGTTTACAGTAGTTGTCGTGCTGCAGAGCCATCAAGTGGACTAAGTAGATACTGTCCGTACTGGGAAACTGGTACTGATTTGAGTTAGGAACGGGCTGTAAAAGGCCTGAGGGTGAAGTCGTCACCGGGGCGGAAGACATTGGGCGGACGCAAGGCGGGGAGGGTTCGGTCTGGAGAAATAGGGGAATTCAGTATTTTCTGCGCATGCAGTAAAACGGGAGGTTCAAGCTCGTCTTTCGGACCCATTTCTTCTTTTCTTCATCCCACCACTGTCACCAATGTAGCGTAGGAAGGAAGGAAGTCAGCGGTTTTCGACGTTCGAGAGGATGTAGAGGTTGGTATACCGGAATCCATATGGCACACACAGCACGCATTCGCACAGGTCGGTTGGCACAGAAAAGAACACCGGAGTGTGGCAAAAACACACGTGTATTAAACCGAAACCAAAACCGGAAAACGGGGGTACAGAGTCAGGTCAAGTTCAGTCAGGGGGGTGAACAAGTGGGCTACCGTCTCCTGCCCGTGGATCATGGTGGCTCGTCTGTGGTACCTGCAATATAGGGAGAGACAGGGAGAGGCACACATACGGTCATATGATAGACGTGCAAGCAGATACAGTCAAGTGTCCACTGCATTACATCCGTTTAAACTGGAAAAAACGGACTGTTCACTCGACCTTGAAGTGACCCACAGCATCACTAGTGATAAATGTTTCAGTACGAAACTCCTCGTTCTTGCTTATGGGATCCAAGAAGCCCAGTGGAAGGATACGTCTCCATTTAAAAATGATCACATACCTAATTTGCTGTTTGGAATGGCTAGTGCATGATTCATTCCACAGATGAAAACCTCGCAAATCACATTCAAACGATTAACTTCCATTTTGGATAATTTTAACCCATCTGCTCAGAACAAAATCATGAAAAATACTTTCTTTGAACTTTCTTGAAACGTCAAGGCTAGTCAGTCCTGCCGAAAAGCTCGGCGGACGGAGCATTTATTTTGCTCAAAGAATAAACTTCCAACAAGCCCTCAGAAAGTGGGGGAGAGTAGTATTTTTATAGAAGCGCACGGCAAACTCATTACCATTTTATTCGTTATTTTTCCACAGTAATATTATTTGTGTATGGTATATGATAATGTAATGTGCGCATACTCCCCCACTTCCAGGGCTCTTCACGATGGCTGTGATAGATTTCATTGAAAGTATTGATCTTTTACGAATCCTCCTCAAATCCAAAACGCTTGGCCAGCGTTGCACTGTGTATTTAAGAGGGCGAAATACTATGTGGCTAAACTTAAAGACATTAGCATCACCATAACGTTATGGAATATAATACGACGTAGTGTAATGGTATGCGGCCACAATGTGGTGACGTAGTTGGATGAAATAAACGCGAATAAAGTGATGAAGGTATAAAAAATTATTGCATATCTGGGTACAGATGAATAGGGTTCGTGGTAGGCTGAAAGTGCAAATCAAAAGTACAGGTAAACCACGATTTCAAATCATGAATTTAGTGCGATCAATCAAACTAGGCTTAAAGTGACGGAGCAGTTGTAATCCCTGATTTGCCATGTGCGATATCTAAGAAACGTGTGTTTATTAGCAGGCATTGGTTTGCGGATTCGTTCATCAAGATAAAGTATTTCCGGTACTTCAAGGACATGGTGGACAAAAACACACGTTGTCTGGACAGCCACCGGAAAGTCCTTCACGCTGTGTATACTAAAAAATGAGACTAAAGAATAAACAGTTTAAAGCACCATTAGAAATTAATTTATGCGGATCGTCGCGCTGGCAAGCATATTGCCCCGCACTGGAAACATAAAGGGCAGTGCTACACCCTTTTTCCACTTGTGCCTTTCAGGCAAACGACAGCCACTGACCGATAAGAACAAAAGCGACCCGGGAAACATGGGCAATAGCCTCGATCCTGTGTATTAATCCATGAATCCATGAAAGCGAAGGTGGTCCTGAATATACAGCCTGCTTGAGTGACAGTCCTGGCGCTCCTCAATGCTTGGAGTGTCGATTCAGGTTGTTCCTGATATTTTTTGTGGGTGTGTGGTCAGTTAGTAAATCAAATCTCGATTACATGCGCACGACATCTCGCAGATAGCTATGGTTTGCGTTGCTAAAACTGATACGAAGTTTATCACTTCAGGTACCACCGCATACCAAAGTGCTCAAAGTGTAAGGGAGTGACATTTGGGGCCAGTGTGGTGACATCTGAATGGCTCAATTTGCTGTTTCAAAATGGGTGAACAAATCCAGATATCACGTGTGTGGCTTAATTTCCAGCTGGGATTTGGTCAGTTTTGGTCTACAAGATGACAATTAACGAAAAGCATTTCTACGGCTTTCGCAGGTTTAGTTCTGTGATAATTTTAGAAGGCTGAAGTGGGTCTTTTAAACGTAATTTATCCGTCTGCATTTGGTTCACAGGTCAGGTTTGCTATCAACCGACAAATCCGTAGTGAAAAGCGCAAACTTCACTGCATTTGTTTCAGATCCAGTTTGTTCTGCTAATCATTCGACATGTCTGCGAACGCTCTTATTTATTGGATAATTTAGCTTCATTGTATAAATTTTGAGGCCAAACTCACTCACACTATATCATGTCAGTTCTTTCGGTATTGTTCTTCTCCAAGCTTTACTCTTCCGTTTGAGGTGGCTGATGCTGACGTCTATCAATGGTGTACCCTGGGGTCCATGTAAGTTTGTTTCCTTGGGTCTTGTATCTCATATCCCTGTCGATCGTTTGGCAGTTTTGGGCATTTTTTACTTCATATGAAAAAATTGCTCAGCCCTCGCATCCTATTACACATGACTAGGTGTTCAACTTCACTTCTGAACGCTGATGTCTGGCACCACTTTATTCCATCTGACACCAGAAATTAACTGCATATGTCACTTCTAGTGGACAATTAGTTACCACTCAATGTGGCTGTCGCGTTTTATCACTGTATGACCAAACATACAACAGCATTTCCATGCAGGCATTCTAGGCGCCATTCTATTCATACCCAATGCTGGAATGTGTCAGACGCCATAATAGCTCAGGAAAGGCGGGGCCAAAGTGAACTAAACAGGCGTTAAACTGTGGCAAAAGTCTATATAAGAATGTATAAAATGTACCGTGGGGCTTCATGAGCATATTTTTACCAGAGAGTGTTTTCTTGTATTCATTCATAGATATCTGTACAGCTGGAGAAGCCTCATCATTGGCTGAACAACATCGGAGTTCAACACCACACAATCACAGCTAATTTGAATGCTGTATTATAAATGGGGAAGAATAGACGCGGGTGAGGAAGTTGCTCTGCGCTGGTCTGACGGAATCTTTCCAGATACACACCAATTCAACCTACGCGGATTGTCACTGCAGTCAATAAGCACAGTATGTTAGCGAACTTTATAGGCCCTGGAGACGATATGAGCGTGTACGTGACAGTCGCTTTCCTTCGAGCGGAGAGGAGGTCGCGTATGTCGAGGCACTGAAAAAACCTCAGATGGAAATGCATTACCAATGTGAGTAATGTTTCCATCAGGGTCCCTGTGCAGACCTCAAATGGCCACAGCACGCTGAAGCGCTTTGTCTTGTGCAAGAATTAACGGAAATCCTTCACCTCGAGGACGTATTTGGTTAGAGGCTGTTCGTAGTTATGCCTCCCTAAGACTGGATGTAATGAGGTCACTGGAGCGAGAGTCAGAACTTTGAAATGCCCAAAGATGGGGCGCAAATGAGTCCTGTGCTATCAAAGAGGTTAGCATGTTTCAAAGCTGCAAGATGAGTTTGGTTCCAAGGCTTCAAATGGGTCCTTGAGGTGCACCTATCTGCCTCTTCTCATGGAGCTTTCAATGCCTACGTTCAGCTCTCAGGGGTTTTATCCCCTTATAGTCCTATGTGCACGACGAAGATTACAGTAAACACACCGTTTGGTTCCTTGTGCATTCGGGCGTGGTTCGGTCATAAGCTTGTATCCGATACCCTATCGGGTCGTCTGTGCGCCGGATGGAATGGTCGGGGTGTACTTATTTTTGTGAAATTCTCAAATGGCTTGTTATTGCAGAGAACTCCATCTTAAATTCATCAAGCACTGTTCTTATTTGGCAAAGTTTGTGGGGATCACTCGGCCACGGTTGCTTTTGCTTTCGCGTCTGTATGCACTCCCGATAAGTCCCTAGCCGTTGCAGCCAACGCGCATTAGGCAGGATTTTCAAGAACGGTGTTGTGGTATTTGTGGCTATGACCCTCAGAGACATGAGGGATGACCGGGTCCACAACCAGGAAAACTGTCTTTGACAGAGTCGAGCCGGAGGCTATTGGTTTAACGCCTTCAGTTTCGTCTCCCACTATTGTGTTCACCACAATATTCTCGCGAAGAATAAGCGTCGAAGCTTCGTCCTCGTTGACGTCCAGTGATTGTGGGGCACTCGAAGCGGTTTTGGACATCAAGGTCATCATTTGTGGCTGATCTGTCAGTGGAGTGCCGACCCAGTCCAGCCTGCAGCTTGTGACCCAAGTGCGGAGTTCACCACTGAGCCCTTATCGTCCGCTAATGGAATAAGCGGCAATAATTCCGCATATGTTAAACGCTGTGGCTACGCAGTGCTCGCTCCACCTCGGGAATCGCTGTCATTAGTTTTAGATGGTTCTGTCAAAGTTCAGTAGAAGCTACCTACCGAGGTCGCTCTCCGTTGGATCAGCGTCCTTTTAAGGGCACAAGAGTCCAAAACCACCACCCAGCTGTTCATGAATTCGAGATCAGCTGATCCGTCGTTTGCATTCAGATCGGGCACCTCGGATACGCGCCTGATTTTCGAGATGCTTTTTGGATGCTGACAGCAGTTGGAGAAAGTGCGACTTAAAGCCAAAAGATTCACTCGCTTCTTTTTCCCACGTAACCATGTTGTGTGAGGCGATAACCATTCATGGTTTGTAAAAACACCGCCAAGGAGCGATTGCTGTGGATTTGTTGGAGTGAGTTCTGTAGAACCGACCCCCATGTGGTCATTTTGAAATTATTGCTGCGCCAGAAACGCCATAGCGGTCCCAATTACCGAGTCAAACAGCTGAATCCTTTTCTTAGTAGTCAACAGACCCGTGGTATACAGTGCTGTGAACTTGTTCATGATGGAAAGTTTGCCTAGGCCAATAGGTCCTTCGTGTTCGCATCCGCTGAACCCTTGTGAGGAAGTGACATTTTTCCTCGCTTCTCTCCATCAAAATATAACATTGCACTGGGCTTCCCGGTTAAAAATTGAGGTTTTGTTTCCATCATTGACAGGCATCTTGCTAGCTGTGAAGCACATAGCACCCACAATGTTGAGGCAAATGACAGAGATAAAAGGAGTCATGGGAGTTGGATTATCGGCATATCTGGTCATCCTACAAACCAGATAACTTATAATGCAAATGACAAGCAAACGGAGCTCACTCCTTATGTTTATTGTCCATTCACTACTTTAACAACTGTCGATCACCGATAGTTGCAGCGGAAAGCGGGCTCGCATAACCTGGCTCATGAGTGGATAAGTGGGCACATCGCACAAAATGAGTGCAATCTGGCAAAGCTTCTCACGCACAAGTGGTGCTGGAGTAAAAAACGCAGCAAACTGACACACATTCGGTCCAGTAGTCGAGCGCGCGCTCTTACACTCAAGATTCTCACGTCACTTTAATTGTTGATGGGTTCGCTCTTTCCAGGGGCGGACGGGTCAACTGAAATGATCGTCAAAACTTCCTTTTTCTGGACTTTTTTTTATTTCATTTGGTTTTTACATCCACCACGCTTCAAGGTTGGTGCATAGGCTCCGTTTCCTCTGACGCCCAATAGTTTACCTGGCCGAAGTGTTTTCTGGACCTTCACTGTCCGGGTAATGCCACCATTCCCTCTAACACTCGGTGGTCAAGTAGAACAGTACCACCGTGCGGCAGGCGAAACTTTCTAAGATATGCAAATAGCGTTATCCTTCCAGCAAAGATTCACATCTAACCTTGGAGCAGTAAGAAGAGAGTTGAAAAGACAATTTTGGCAATTTCCTCCTACTTCTGTATCCTCACCTTTTCCGTTTGATAACCTGTGTGTCAGCATAAGACACAGTTCTCGGAAAAGAAAAGGATATCGACTCTGAACGATCACATCGTAAACATCCATTGGTCCACGTAGTTTGGCAGTTGCTGGCTGATCCATGACATTGATAATTGATGGTGAGCAAACTGGTTTAGGCTTAAAGCTGGCCAGCCTGTGGAGAACATCATGTGGCCAGACGACTCCGCAGGCCTCATTGCCCAAAAACGATATGTGTTTGTCAAACGGCTGCTTGTTTGCTGTTGTTTTTATCTGCCAGCTTTATTCCGAATTTATCACTTAATTGAGTTTCATGCTCATTGCGCCTGAGGTGGTCAAGTCTCGGATTTAACCACCGTTGAGTTCAGCCAAAGCATCACAGAACCCGTTTATGTTGGTTTTCGGTCGGTTGGGGAATAAGCAGACACAGCAAACAGGCAGTGATCGACACCGCACTTGTGGGACACACACGAACGTTGCCAGATGCATCACAATGAAGTGACTGCCAACGGGTGATTGGTGTGTCAAGGACCTGATCGCTTGATGAATTAGGATGATACCAACTCCTGCACACCCTACCGCAGACACCTCTGGATTGCCAGGCCTAAGCGGCTGGAAATGGACTGCGAGCGACGGGCTGGTTAGCTCCACCACTCTGAGTGGACCTTGAATTCTGGTTTCTGACGGACATAACACATCAACCCTGTGAGGGGGAGAAGCAGGTTTTGTTATGCTTGTATTAGAGTGTAAACGCTAAAATCAACCAAATATTGTAGTAGTCTGGTTACCAAATAAGTTACTTTACCAGGAATGTGTGGCAAAGAAATAAAAATAACGCTAGATTGGGTATACAATAATAAAGAGGTCAGATGGAACAGACTCACTAATAATTGTTTTTTTAAAAACAGTACGTCGTTGGCCCAGGTCAGCGATTGAACAATAATCCAATTATGGTGGTCCAGCGGTCTTTTTCCGAACAGTTCCCACATATACTAGATTCCGAAGATGCTCTTGAATGTTTTGAAAGCAGAGTTAGCATATGAGGCTCGCGAGTAACCGCTGCAAGCGCGAGCTAAATCAGAAGAGAGAATCAAAGCACGTGACCACGTTTGTATTGCGTGAATTTTTCTACAGGTGCGCGTTTTTGTAGTTTTTCTTATTTAAACAAAAACGATTGTGCAATGGACGAAGTACGTGGTGTTATAATGAAAGCAAAATAAAGGCAAAAAATACCACAGTAGACAATGCGGTAAGGCTTGAAGTTGAATTTCCGGATGCCCGAGGATGTAAGCTCCGGCTGAGGTGCAAATAGTGCAGCCAAAATCGAGGCAAACGAATCAATTCGTTGGTCTTCAAGGACGTGTCCCATGGAGGGTTATTGTTGTCATGTAATGAGGAAGGAGAACCATATAAAAGAGAAGTAGCTGTGCAAGCAGCTGACTATTTTGCCTACCCGCCCTTGCGCGTGAAATAGTTTGGGTGAACGGCTGATGAAACTAGGCGATGACTGCTGTAGCACCAGAGTTTTCAGTTTGTTCATGGCTGCGCGTAGGCTTTGATACTGTCAAAAAGCACACACCAACAACGAAGGACGAATAGGGTCTGCAATCACAATATCCGGCTTAAAAGACCTTCCATACTGCACCGGTATTTGCCGGTAAACGTCAACGATGTTTTTCAACATTAAGATGATGCCTTGGAAAAGCACGTATTTGTTAGCTGCTTTTAGTCCAACTTTGCTGCGTCCCCTAGACAGCCACATGAAGGCTTTCCGATTCACCTTTCTACAAGGCGGCCTGCTCGCTTCACTTCACAAGCCGTTAAAAGAATTCATGAATCTACTTGAGTAAACTTTTCATTATTTTGCCAGTAAAAGCCCGGATTATTTTCTTTTAAGCTGTCGGGAGATTTTGAGCAGGTGAAATGCGCAAAACCTAAAACATGAAAAATGCAGCATTGTTGAACTCTCTCCAAACGGCGAAGACTCTCGATTTCTTCTTCCTTCTGCCAGTTGTAATATGTCATAATTGCCTTTTCCCTTCTTTCTGAGTGCCAATTCGCCTAAAGAAAGCCAAAGTTGTGTAGCAAAATAAAGTGAACTCTTGTTCTGCGTTCATCAAACCAGTCAGTGGCTCAAGCACCATTTCTCCCTGTTAATCCCGGAGAGTGGAACAGTGCTTTTTTCAGCCAGATGAACTTTTGCCTACGAAAATATGACCAGGAGCTAGTCATAGTTCCTTGCGTCCCTAAAGCCAAGTTGGTTTTTATCGGCAGCTTGTTTGATTATAGCGGTTTCTTCGGTTTCTTGAACCTACCTGGTCTACGCTGGTGTGTCCGGCAAAGGCCCGCTGGATTTTGACGTTAAAATTCCCGGCTCTGATAATTTTGCCGTTCTACTACATTTTCTAGCAAGCCCAGTTTTTGAAGATCGCAGTCTTGAGGTCCTGCTAGCCACTTAGCAAGCAGCGTCCGAACCGGACGTGTATCAAACTTTGGACTGGTTGTATCCGCTGCCGCCGACGGTCTCACTCACTCGGGACCATTCGCCTTGAGTACATCAAACGGTTTCACTGATCTTCCACACTTTGTATGCATTAGGCTGCATGCCGATTTCAAGGCATGGATGGCAACGATAGGGCTGAGCTCCAGTGGACAAAGCTAGAAGGTTTATTGCGCCTTTCTTGTGTTGTGCACCTCTATAATATCACTCTAGAAATGGAAAAACTTGACGAATGATCAGAGTCTTTGTTGTGCGATGGGTCCAGTTGATGTCCGATTCCTACGGGCAAAATATCAAATCGGCTAAACACCGTCGATTTCGGTGTAAATGGCAGTTTTCCAACAACACACATATCCAGAACAGTGCAGAGCTCAACGACGCAAGCTTTGCTAAAAATTCGGAATGGCCTTGCGCTATTTGCAACGCATTTTCCAGCTGGATGAATGAATCATGTTTGGATCCATTTCGCTCGCACAATGTAACAAAATAGATTAATTAGTTAACGGCATACTAGTGACCTTACATCGAGTCTCATTAAAATGGAACTGGTATTGACACAACCCTTTGCCTTGGTAGCTTACCAAAACACTTATTAGTTTTCACACCAGAGAGCAAGAAACCTACAGAAAAACAACCTGAAAAAACGGTCACCGACGGTCCTTCATTTTCATGACTGTGTGAGATGTCATCCATTATGGAAGTTTATAGTGCGCGCCTTTACACAACTTTGTAGCGTGGGATGTCAGGAAGTCAGCGGTATTCGACGTTCGAGAGGACGGCACACGTCAGTTCTGAAATGTGCAGATATACGGACTGGTATTAATGAATCCACACAGTATACACAGC
>NW_008752553.1:7521-7863 GCF_000715545.1 Opisthorchis viverrini | reverse complement strand
TGTTTGGTAGACAGCATCTTCTGTGTGCCCGGCTGGTGAGATGACTACAGAAATGTCTGCTATGTTGACCACTGGGTCCAGGTTTATGGTGTCCATATTCGTCTGCGCACTGGAGTTCGCATCCACCGCCACTTTTGTTTATTGTGGCTTGCTGTCTGCAGCTTGATTATTATCATCTTCAATGCAAAGTACTGGGTTCCGCTGGTCCACATCAATACCAGAACGAAAAGGAACTTGTGTTATGTAGTCGGCGGCCTCTTCATGCACCTGCTCTAAGTCATCGGATAGAGTTCAAGATCTTGTGTTCCCTTCCGTCTCCCTTGGAAGCTTTTTGTTATTCTC
>NW_008752553.1:0-6606 GCF_000715545.1 Opisthorchis viverrini | reverse complement strand
GGTGTACAAGGTTGGGTCAAGGTCAGTTAGGGGGGTGTACAGGGTTGGGTCAAGGTCAGTTAGGGGGGTGTACAAGCGGGATAGTCTTCCCTGTCCAGGGCCCGTGGTGCCTCGTCCGTGGTACCTATAATAGGGGAAGAGAGGGAGGTAGAAGCACACATAATGTCATATGATAGGCATGCAATCAGGTACAGTCGGGTTTCAAATGCGTTACACCTTCCACCTTTAAATGTCGCATGCATGCCACCGATTTCCAACCGATCCCATTAGGTCGGCTCCAGCATCTGGTCTATTCGGCAGTTCATCGGGCCACTTCTGAAAATGGGTACTGTTAACTATTTTCATTCCTCGGCCGTCCTAAATTCCGGACGTTCCCCCCGAAAGTCGGTGATAACAAACGGGCCTAGTCACCGACGGTCCAGCCTCCGCGATCCTAGCCCACCCCTTCCAAATTCTGGTGATCCTTCCATGTGATCTCTTCACCTATGTAGAATGGTCGTACCCTTCTACTTGCCGTATTTTGTCTGATGCTCTTCTGTACGGTGGTCATGCCTTCTTGAGCTTGCCTTCTTCCTTTCCTAGGTCCTCCCGATTCAAGCGTGTTGCTGTTTACAACCCAATTTCCTGATGTGTTGGAAGGTGTGGATGACGAGCCTACATCAGCGTAAACGGAGGCTTGTCTGTTGTTTGCAGTAGAGACGCACGACGTACTGACAACACCATCGATAAGTTCTTCCGGTCCGACGCGACAGGTGTTGCCTCATTGTTACAATATATTGGTTTCCTCCGGTTTTCGCCGGAAAGGGGCCTCTGACGTAAACGAGCCATAACTCGCCCACCGCTGATACGGCGAGGGTTTTCACGGGTGGATTGACTTTGTCTACAAGACACCACATAACCTCTTAGCACACCTCATTTCGGGCCATATGCCTTAGTGCACCCCGTGGGGTATTTGGGGGGCTCTCTACGATCAGCTTCCGTCTCAAGACGTGTTGTATCACGAGGAGCACAACATCAGCATCAGTGGCGTTCCGAGAAGTTATGTCAGCTCCATTCCACTCATCCCATCAACGACACTCCAAAACGTCTTCAATTCTCTGTCTCCCTCCTCATTCGTAACACCCCTTCCATCCAACAAGGCAGCTGAAACATTCCGCAGTACAGGACCATTCCGCACCAACCTGACCCAGCCCAGCCCCATGACAGGCCTGTTTGTGCCATCCATAGTTTTCCGAGCCCCATCTCTAGCCTCTGATCCTGACCTCCAATCAGCCAGATGATTCTCCTTCCCTGGCACTTTCCGGATCATGCAGTCTTTCAGTTGCAACCAAGGTGCTCGGTGCGCGAGCTTTTTGCGAGGATGTTTGGTGTTCCTAATCCACTTGAGGGAATAGTGGTCGGTCGCTCTCGTGAAATCTTTGCCCCAGAAATTATGGTCTGTGCTTGTCTAGGGCCGGGAGGTTCGCGAAGCATTCCTCCTCAGTAGTTGAGTACTTCTGCTCAGCAGTAGTCAAAACACTACCGGGGAATTTGATGACCCCATTTCTGTCTGCTTTGGACTGCACTAATACCAAAGTCACTAGAGTCCGTTGCAACGACGGACATCTGCCCGATCCTGGGGGGTTTCGAGTGTCAGTTGCTGATCCAGCGTCCGCGCTTCGACACGTTCGAAGGTCTCATGCGCCTCTGCTGTCCACTCAACCTTCCGTTTTCAGTACAGCAGGTCGTGCGGTGGGGCAGTAACTATGTTGAAATCCTTGAGGAACTGACTGCAGTATGCTTATCGTCCGAGAAACTGCCGTAAAGAGGGTTTCAAATTAAGGAACGCACGGTCTTGGATCTTCGCCTTTTTTGAAAGTGTCTGACCTCTCCGTGATCGATCTTACATTAGAGCGGTGTCACCGAACTTCTGGTGACTTCCATCTTGGCTTCATTCGTCCGAAGACTATCCCCCTGAATACGCCTCAGTCTGGCATTCAAGTTAACTGCTTGTTTTGAATTGAAACACCTATTCACGAAGATATCGTCTCCACACACATCAACATTCTGTAATCCTGAATGCGAATGATGCACTGACATAAGAGCACATCCGTCTTAACGGATATTGAGTGTCATCTGCTTTGAAAGCTAGTTGCAGGTATCGGCAGTGTAAACCAAACACCATGAAATACAAGGGTTGCTGGAGCACGGATTCACGGATTGATACACAGGATCAAGGCGTGTCTCCGCTATTTTGTCTTCATGGCTGTGAGATGCTCGGCCATTGGGTCCATCTTTGTCTGTAGGTCCTCCACTGGTGAATCCTCCCTTTGCTCCTCCGACTTCGAAGGTGTTGAGTGTTGTGCACCTCACTCGCACATAGGTCACCCGCTGCGCCCTCGGATCGCATACTCTCGGCTTTTCCAAGCACCCTTTGGCGCAATGAGGACGGTTGCTTACCAAGAGTCCACTGCGCATCAGTTGCCCATTACGGATGACGGGCTTTCATTGGGCTGTGATATATATAAAAGTTTGGATCGGTTTGCTGTAGCCTTTGCGATTATTATCTTGAGAAGTGTCATTTAATTTACCGCAGTGATGAAGTGGGTCCAAGGCTGGAATATCTATGGGTTGTGGTCAGAATCACTTGCAAGAAAATGATAAAATATCCATCAAACTGAGCGCTTCTCAATCATTTGGTGCACGCGAAACTAGCGCAGCACTGGGTTGCAGTCAACATCGTTCACGACCTTCTTTCTTGATCCCATTTTATTCGTCACCACATCTGGCGCCCAAATGCGATATCGCTCAACCAGTATCTACTTGAATGGGTAATTGTTTCAAGTGAAAATACCGGCTTTCAACGAAGTTTAGCGTGAGCGATTGACTGATCCACCAAACATTCATCATAAGAAAGATGTACAGGCTATTTAGTGTGCCTATAGTGATGCGTTCGGTAAATACTTACCCAAGACGATCAGCGCTATGTGACATGGAGTTGTGAGAAAATTGAAAACAAAAATTTGTTGCGCGCCGCTCAGAGTAACGGCCGTCGTGAGATTCTACCAGGGGCACACAGCAACGTTTTTTGGAGCTTTCTGAGAATTGATGACCCGTCGCCAACCTTCAGGAGTATGAATAAACATCTACCCACTTAACAATGAAGGTCCCACCCAGCATTCGTGTATTTCCTGAACAGCCACACCTTCAAAAACAATCCGCCACATGGTGTTCACCTCCGCTTACGGTGAGCCATACTTCATCAGAGCGCTCAATTGTTTTGTCTCCTTACCAGTCAATATCCAGTTGACCGGGAACCAGTCGAAAGTGGCTTGCGCAATGAGTAGTTGCGCTCTTCGCTTCACCATCAACGATGGTATCAAATCAAAAAGGATGGGCTTGTAAACCAATTTCAGCATGAAATCCTCCTTGGTAATCGTGAGCTGACCAGACTATTTTATGGCACTCCCATATTTGGAACTTGGCAACCAGGTTGTCTCCTCAGGACGCGAGAGGGACGTAACGCTTATAGAGCATGTCCAGCGAGCTGCTACGAAAATAGTCGCCGGCGTTAAATACCTGGACTATGAAATGTGTCTCGCGGTGTTCTGTCCCCCGAGAGTATCGTGGACTCTGAGGAGATCTAATAATCATCTAGTCCCCATTTGAACAAGGTCTGGCCAGTTAAAAGTACCATAAGACGCTTCTTACGCGAGTTTTCTCACTGGTAAGCTCACTGTCGCGATGAGACAGTGCAGATCACTGCTACACCCTTTTCGCTTGTGACTTTCAGATGAGCGGTGGCAACTAAATGTCAAGAAACGATTGGAAGAGGCTTTGGTGCTCCAGTGAATAATTAATTTTGCTGTGCTGCAAAAATAGGAACGTAGGTAAGAACGGTTCTGGTGTGAGCACATGCATAGCATAATGCAACATTTGGACGTAGAAAGTTTTACTGCCCTTTCCAATGTTTAGCAGCTGATAGCATTGTGCGGATAATGGGCACTCATAAGGCGGGTAAATTGACCTCACCGGGACTGAATTTGTTTAAGTTTAGTCGGAGCGTTGGGCGCTCGTTTTAGGTTTACACGCTTGCTGTTGTTCAGGGTAATTGCTACATTTCGTTTCATGTTTCGTGTACTAGAATGGCCATCCGACCTCTACACACCCCTAAAATAGTTAAGAAGCACAGGAAGAGCTGGCGCCGGCATCAAAGCGATCTGTTTAAACGGCTGGGTGATAAATGGCGTAAACCTAAAGGTATCGACAATCGCGTCCGGCGGCGCTTCAAAGGCCAGGTTCGTATGCCGAAAGTTGGTTACGGGAGTGCAAAACGTACGAAACATATCCACCCTGATGGCTTCAAGCATGTTCTGATCCACAACGTCAAGGTTTGTTTTGAATATTGTCTAAATGTTTTGCTCAGGAGTTGGAGGTGTTAATGATGCAGCACCGTACCCATGCTGCAGTGATTGCCCATACGGTAGCTCGGAAAAACCGGGCGAAAATTGTGGAACGAGCGAAGCAATTGAGTATTCGGTGTGTTAATGCCGATGCTGGTCTACGCTCTGCAGAAAATGAGTGAACTCAATAAACCTTTTTTTTGGCTTGTAAGCCTTCTGGCCTAATCGTGCTTATTGCATTCTACTTGTTCTAACGGCTCTGTAGGCCATCAACAGTTTGTTGTAAGGTGTGAAATTTATCGAAAATGTGAGGGAATGTCTCAGTCCTCTTCGAAATTGGGAAATTTATCGTATGCAACTTCAGCAGTTTCAGTCCATACTAGCGCGACGATTCCCAGCAAACCATCCATTTATTCGGGTGGAGGAGCACCATACACAGTTACTGTAGACCGTGAGTGGAAACATCGGATTTCAGATTGAAGTAATGTTTCACCCCTGGTCGATCCTCTGCGGGGAATCTGTGGTGAACGGGCTTCCCAGTTGGGCCACACTCCCTTCTCGAATCGGGTTGGCAAGGTCTATGGAATCCACACTAGTAGTATGACATCTCGATCACGCACTTTTGGTTGAAAGAAGGTCAAGGGCGAGTGGCAGTTATCGGAGCCGTGTCAATTGTGAAAATGCCATTCAGCTCTTCCACATGGTTAGACAGGGACATCGGCAGATTGTTTAACAGCTTAACACAGTAGATGCCAAGCATGTGACTGTCTAGAATACTGGAAAAGGCAGGCTGGGAAATCGGCCGTACGTTTGAAGTTCTTGCCCAGTTGTTGGGGTTCAAAGTGTTCAATGAAGCCAGCACACGTTATTGCATCATCACTGAGCTTTATATTTCCCTAAAGAAGTTCGTTGATTCCGGTGCGGGCTTTAAGGCTTGCCTTCGAATGAACATGGACAGCAATACACCAACAACTGGTTCTAGAGGAGGAGTTGGGAAATTATTGCAAAACCATTGAAGTGAACATTCTAGCGTCAGTTTGGAGTGCGACGCCTTTGGCGGGAAGAACTCAACTCTGCGAAGTGCATCCAATACACAACGAGAACAAGCCGGGCGGTTGGATTTAAAAAAAATCAGTTACGTGTTGTAAGGTTTCCGATCAGTGCAAGGAGTACCATGTTGACCCCTCCGGAAGGCGTGGGGGTCCAATAGCACTCAAGTAGACAGTGGAGCTCCGATTCCCGTGGTTCTGGATGAGAATGGTGTTACAAATCCCGAGTTTTCCTTACTGGCAGAATGCAAGGTGCGCTCATGGTCGGTCTTCCGTGAAAATGCGTCGGTTTTGGTGAGAAAGATTAGGACACGTCTTCAGTTCTAGGGCCATGGAAAGCGAACCAAATTATCTTTTTGGCAGCTCGGTGAGGCTCGTACGCCTGTGCTTTTGCCTAGCCCTATCGGAGACGTTCGACGGAGCCTATCCAGCCGATGGAAGAACTGCGGTGGTCAATGGCTTCGACTGACTAAAGACAGCACAGGCCGTTGAGGGTAGACTTATTCAGTGGAGCAACATTTGGTTTGTCTTCAATGAATGGTTGTCGGTAGAGTAGGTCAGGACGACCGTTTTCATGATACCACCCTTTATGTGCCTCCATGACTCATTGAGAGGTCCAAGACAATGCTCAGGACTTCACGCTAGGTTGTTCACCGAATGGAGACCAGCGAATACGACTTCTGGTCGTCTAGACGAGACGGAAACTCATGGCGGCTTCAGAGTACCATTATTATGGTAGCTGCCGACATGCACTCGTTCTCTTGCCGTCAGGCGCTTGAGACCGGCTTTGGCTTAAGATCTTGACCGTCTCCGCCACACTCACGCACTCTTTCTAGTCCTACCCTTTCTACGTTTTCTGCAAACAGCAGAACCAGGATTGACATATCCATTCACCTAAGCTTAATCTCACTGACCGCTTATGTGCGTCCGTCTGCAGTTACATCAAACACTGCGAAATCCATTCTCAAACCGGCAACCTGATCCACTTACCTCCATTAAATCTTCCTCCAAAGTAAGTAGGAGGCAGGGTACACTTTCTCGTGCGCTATTGTTGACGCATGCTGGCTAACACTTCAGCCGATCTGACTGCCGCATCCTTCCGCCTCCTTACCTCTGGTAAAACCGCTTGATGTACCCGGTCCGATGTATTAGGCTTTCGGGCGAATACCCTCTCA
>NW_008752552.1:22632-23329 GCF_000715545.1 Opisthorchis viverrini | reverse complement strand
ATGCTTTTATGGTTGCTGATTTTCGTTGGATTTTTATAGGGAAGATGATGTCAGAATACAATTAAAACTAAAGACGCCTTTTCCTCATTTTGCTGTGTTACCAAGGCAGCCGCCATGGAATAATATGCAGGAGATTTTTTGGAAATCGAAAAAGTATCTCAACTCGGATTATGGATGTGTCCGGAGAACAACTCTAAAAGATAAAAAACAATCTTTATACCGAACTGAATACAGGGACCGATATAAATATTATTTGGTGAACCTGAGTGAAGTTTCCATATAATGATGAAGAGCGAAATACATTTGTTGGTAAACGTGATGAAATATCCATAATTTTCCGTTCAGAAGAAAAATGCAGAACATATATACACCTTTGAAATTTGATAAATTTAGTATGTGAATGTGTGAAACAAGTGAGGTTTTTCTGGAATTACAGTACTCCTTCGCAAGTCTTACAACCCACGCAGTCTTAAAGACAACCAAGTGAAGGATTTCGAAGGAACTGGCTGACAGATAGAAGGGTCCAGTGACAAGTGGCTACCGAATACGTACCAGAGAAACCAGGCTCAGGGGTTATTTAAACATTGACCGTCGAGCCAGTCAAAGGGTATCGGTCATCCAATCGGCTAGTGGATGATCATCTACTAAAAAACAAAAACACAGTAGCTCAGAGTCTTACTACCAGCACTATTACATC
>NW_008752552.1:22088-22622 GCF_000715545.1 Opisthorchis viverrini | reverse complement strand
TGAAGGAAGTAGTGAGAGTAGATCTGGGAGATTTCATGCAATGTTTCGTCGTGTGAGTGAAGCCCATCTAAGTTGGAAACCGAAAAGCATTGCAGAGCTGTATCGCCGTCGTTTGCAACCATTCAACATCTCGAGCTCCCTTTATTCGAAGGGTTTAACTGGAGACAGGACATAACATAATGACCGAGAATGTGTGATTTTCACAGCATTTTTGAACCGGGATGACAAAATGGGAGGTCCCATCAGATGAACATTTTACCTTATCTCTCGTAGAGAGCGGCAGCAACGCATTTCGGTTGCCTGTCAGAAGCTTGGGTATAATATAGGAATGACAGGCCTTCCGCCATACAGGCAAGTGGATGACCAAATTGTCACTCCAGAACACATTATGATCTCGCTTGAATACAAATGCCAGTAAGCCAAATGTTGTGAGGCTTCAGACGTGGTTATACCCCCTTGAATACCTTTTTGAGCGCCGTTAGTCTATTTCAGTTTAATACTTGAAATTTTCCTGTTTTCTCAGCCAGTCTCATC
>NW_008752552.1:12888-13579 GCF_000715545.1 Opisthorchis viverrini | reverse complement strand
AAGGAAAACAACCTTTTTCAGATATCTTCCTGAGGTCGACTATTCATCTGGAGTATGGTGAAGAATATCAACATGTTACTGCTGAGATTATCGTTATAGCTGCTCTATTGAGATTCATCCTTTGATCAGGAACAGTGCCATTTTTCTGCTTGCAAACTGACCTAAAACGGCAGACCATAATTTCTAAAACTGCTGCGTACTCTGTATTAAACATTAGTATTTTGAGTTTTCTGGTTTCTGTTTTACCAACTGCTAGTCCAGCTAAAACGTGTGCACATATTTGCATTTACGTTTATCGAATGTTATTAGAAATCCACCATAGTTATTGATGTTATTGAGTTTTCGAGTAGCAAGTTATCAGACCCTTACTCTGAACTTGGACAAACAAACAACGTCGGCTGCAGTAGGCAGGGACAAAGAGCAAAGAGTATTTAATGGACAACATACAACCAAATTTATGACTAGCACTCAATTTAACGAACGTCAAAACCTTCCACAGATTTAGCTGTTTTTTCATTGCATTCATCTTTTGTGATTATCAAAACAAAACTGAGTTAACGTAGACGCATCCCCGAGACACGAAAACTGGCTGCGTATTTAGAAAAGCTCTGGAACCATAGATACGTTTTGTTAGGAAGCTTGTGAATGTACAGTATAAGTAAGTGTTCTGTTATGCGATCGATTTATGTGG
>NW_008752552.1:11858-12878 GCF_000715545.1 Opisthorchis viverrini | reverse complement strand
AACTATTAAGAAAATTATTTGAAGACCTCCATTTTTACATCATTTTGGCCGCTATATGACCCGAAGATTTCCTTTAATACAAAGATCTGCCACATTGAACCTTAGGTACTTCTATGAATCGCCTAATGCCCATTTCTCCCTCACGAAAGCTAAGAGTTCAGCTCCTGTCTCTAACTAATTATCTGAAACAACGAAAGGACCAGCAGGCAGCATGACTGTATTTTAATTATTCGAACATATCCAAAGGTGCCGTGTAAATCAGTGTTAAGTCTAGTGAGTTTGAAGCGATTCTCTCCAACATTCTTGCCAACTAACAAGTCATAAGTACTGTGTATTGAGTAGTGAGATTACCGTGTAGATTGTAAAACATATTCACAACACCGCAGCACTTGAGTCCTGGGATTCTTCAGGCAGCGGGAACCTCAGCGTCCCTTCTTTGGACGAACAAAGAGACTACTGTGGACTACTACGTTCCACCACAAGAAATTACAAGGGATATTTCACCGTACGTGTAATGCCGGCAAAAATCGCATTATTTTGAACGATTGGCCCCAAAATTATATTCTTTTCATTACCATCTAAATTATTTGTTGCTTTTTTACAGTTAAGTGGGAAATCAGGGTATCCAAACAAACGAAGGTGGTAACTGACCCTTGGACATCACACTATGACAGGAACAAGAAAGGATAGCTACAGGCTATAGCTTTGGTTTTGGTATCCTGTGCGCAAAGATGATCTGTTTATATTTCATTGCCTATAAGTTAGATGAGATGTTATAGACATTCCATTACCAGCTTTATCCCTTTGGGATTAATCGATTCGGCATAGTCCTCATCTTTGTAACAATCGCGCTTCCGTGTTACCTTTTACCAGTGTTTGCTTGGGCCAGTAATCTAGATGTCGGGGTGTGTCTTCATAAATGACGAATTCTGTTGGCAAATGTTCAGGAAAGAAACAGCGAAAACTCTTCCTCTGTGATAGACTTGTTAGATTTCCGCTCATAGGCTACGTAAGAACAGT
>NW_008752552.1:5309-8591 GCF_000715545.1 Opisthorchis viverrini | reverse complement strand
TCGGTTTCCAACTTAGATGGGCTTCACTCACACGACGAAACATTGCATGAAATCTCCCAGATCTACTCTCACTACTTCCTTCATTCTTATTATTAGCTCACTGGCACAGTGAAATTAATTCATGAGTAAAAATTCCATCTGAGAAGCCTACACTCGGGGAGTCAGTCCACGTGCCACCACAGGATGTGGTTGCCCGTGGCTGAAAGTTGAAATGTGGAATTCACATATACCACTGACCGGTCGTTCGTTGCTGAACGGTTAGTTATTTAAACAACTAGCTGGGAGACTACCTCCTACGAAATAATGACACTTTTATGCGCTGTGTACGGATTCTCGTGTTCTTTCTTGCCAATGAGTGATGGACATGCCTTGTCTAATGTTCATCCTAATTTTTCTGTCTCTCCTATTTTTCTGCTTGTGATCATGCTCTCTGAAAATACACTATACTATTAGTAAGAGTAGAGATGAAGACAGAATGATGACGCACACAATAAATAAATGACAGAAAGAGTTATCAGTTACTGTTCGAGTGACTGGTCATTTGTTTGCTGATTTTGCCAATGAGCTGGTGAGCTCTAGTCAAGAAAAGATGAAAATTCATTGGTAAAATGCAGCCCTGGCGTTATGATGGGTTTAGTTCACACCACCGTCCACTCCCAGGTGGTCCTAAAAGCGCACGCGGAGCTCCGCTACCGAAGTTAATAGGACACTTTTATGGTTGTCGTGATGAATCGTTAGATAGGGGCCTACAACCGCACGGCAAGGCGTCGCAACCTCAGCTGACATACAGCATCTGCAAGACATATTACGCTACAGATCTGCTTTGACTAAACAGGCATGATTATCTCATTACTCGTCAACTGTTTTCCATTGCGCAAGCAAATTCAACACAACAGGCAGTAATCGAAGCCATTATGGATAATTTGACGGTTCCATGGGTTATCAATGTTTGCCATTCACTCTAACTTTCCGAGGTTATGGTGCCTGTGCACAATATGTTCTGTTTGGAATCATTTTATGGTAGGACATGGGAAGATAAATTGATGTCTGGGCGGAACAAAAATAAAAATGCTTGCAAAGTTGTTCGTATTGATGTTCCGTTTGTCGCCATCCTATTGCTGAATAAATGAAATGCTGTTAGTAAGCCCTACGTTTCATTGCAAGGTGACATTTTTGAATTACAGGGAAAAGGCCTCCCCAGTTGTTTAAATACACATGACGAAGTTTAGACACCGTAACATAATCACATGGGTAATCTACGATACGTTCTTTTAAAAACTCGCCAACAAACAGATAACCTCTATAGAGAGTACCTTTGATGGTCTTACTGAAAGCTTTCACAGGTCGAGTGATTTCGCCAAACAGTGCTGAGTGGAAACCTTGAGGAGATGTGAAATATCGACTGAACTTCTGGCTTGTTTGGGTAGGCAGTCTCACGTGCAGCCTATCGTTTCGCTTGTAGCCATGGTTTGAGGTCCAGGAGAGCTTGTCCGTTGTACGCTCGGTGAAAAATAAAACTCTGGGGGTTTTAAGGCATAAGAATTACAACGAATCATTTTTCCCGCTGGTGGTTACAGCAAAGACCAACTGACCATAACTTACTTCCGACTTCACTGTGACCATGTACTCCGTTCTTCTAGTGACCTGAATTATGTCTTTTAACCATTCAATATTTTGGTCTATCGAATCATTCGTGAAGTTACGCGGAAAAACCGCGCTGGGTTATTTTGTCCCAACTTCTGAGTTTCTTTTGGTTGGCTGGTCAGCAAGGGATATGTCACAGGACTATTCGCCCTCACTATAAAGCGAGATGCTCCGTGGAATATGTTTACCTAGATTATCCATACTGTCCAAATTTCAGGATCCTGCTGTGAGGCTTCACCAAAAACAAAGGAAAATTGTACACAATGGATTGTTTTGGTTCAAGTGATAATAACGCGTAATCCCTTTGAGAAACACCAGACAAAAAATGAGTAACACATTAAACACGTGGACCAACGTTGCTATATTTCATCTTTGTACGTCAAGGTACCTTTGTACAGATGGATTTACATGAATTCTAAGTTGTGCTGCTAGGGACCCAGAAATGTCTTGGAGCGCTCCAAGCAATTAGCAGTGTTTATCTTTGCCGACCGACTGGCTGCCAAACGCTTTGGACATTACAAGCTCGAAATAATTGGTGGTCAGAATCCTACTTTACCACTTAAATAATCTCCAAGTTACATGTCATAAGTGACTGGATCTAAANTAATTAATCCTTAGATCACAGAATGACCTGGTTATATTTTCTTCAACCCTTGTCTCGCATGAAACGCACTATCCCACATCGAACAGAAGACCGTGTGATATCTTTTACTCCCTTTCTTCGTCACCCATTGCTTTGTACGCTGATCATGAAAATCTCCCCTAGGTAGGCCAAATTTCGTCTCATTTTTGTCTCAAAATTGTCTTCACAAGCCTCCACTTAACAACCAAAGATAGACATTCTAATGAAACGGCTATGCCGGACACTAGGTGACCTTCATGCCACCAGTTTTGGACTGGGAATATATTGTGGTTCAACCAAATATACATGCTCAAATAGTATCGGTGTTCTTGAGATAATACAGAGGTGGTGAGTGGAGAAACGGTTTGTCGTTTTGTGATTCTCAGCCTGTGACTGAAGCATTGGATGAGACTCTTTGAAATTTTGTCTCTTCGATTTTACCCTGTCAGAATTTTTAAGGTAAGTGAAGCGGACGACAAGTAACATGGCTCTTTGATATGAGTAATCTTGTAGTAAGATGATCTGCTGGTAGTCATACTGCCCGCTGCGACATCTTTGTGAGTTTGGGTTTTTCCAAGATGAGCGGCAATTTTATGACTACTGTTGTAGTGATGTTTCTGTCCGCCAAAGAATGACGTGGTAGGACAGGTTGCCCCAGCATCGCACGTCATGGTTTTCTAAATGTTAGCCGTGACTCCAAAAACTTCAAATAATATGGTTGATGTGCACAAGACTGGTGTCGGAAAAACGCGCCTGTGTGTGGGATAAAATTATAAGTGGGCTATCCACGCATTGGTACCAAATGAACAAAGATCGTGCACATACAAGCGACCGTATGCAGCACTCGGCCACAATTTATTGTGTGGACAATACAATAAACTACTACGAATGATGCTGTTCCATTAATGTCTAATTTTCATGCAGGACTGCAACGTTTACCATCTGCTTTAGTTTGTATCCAAAAACATTTCTGCCAAGTCCTCACGGAAAGCTGAATGGATCCGATTGGCGCTTGC
>NW_008752552.1:0-898 GCF_000715545.1 Opisthorchis viverrini | reverse complement strand
CCACTTGTACTACACTGACCACCTGTTTGTTTTCTCCTTTCTCCAATCCCCTTTCTTACTTGAATGTGGACACTACTGATACAGCTGTAGGAAGTGTTTGAATGTTGCCCACGACAGTCAAGTCAAAAACTGATAGTTATTTCAACCATATTCTACCTCGAATTACAAATTTTCAAACGGCGATGGTGCGTAAGGCACAATATGTCATTATCCTGACAGAATGTGTTAACCAAAATTTCAGTCAGTTTATGGATGTAGTCTCATTTCGAACTTCGTTGACTAGTTGCCCAAAACCAGTCGTCCAAATGACAACAATTATGACACCGAATTAATTCTATCTTGGCCAAAAAAGTGACTAGAAATTCAAATTGTAATAGCTTTATTTTTAATTTTATCACTATAAAACAGGAACAAACATGTTATTCTGACTGGTCGATTCGAAAGGATGATCATCCTGGGTTAACTGATTCAAGACAGTCTATCTAAGCCTTTGGACGCATTTGTTGTGGTTGTATTCTGACTTCGGATTATTTTATCACCCGATTTTACAAATTAACCTCAGCCGACAAACCGGAATACAGTGACCCTCGCGTGTCGTCTTCTAAATCAAGGTATCGATTTCACTCTTTAGCAACGATTAGAGTTAGATGGTTACTAAGTAAGCAAGATTTGTTGTGCAATCATTTTCACTGTCTCTAAGACAAAGGATGAAGACTCATATGTAAACTAAGGTCGCTTCACGTGCACTTATTCAGCAGTATCGCTTCGATGGGATTTCGATAAACAATATTAAATGAATGGGTACTGTCGTTGTTTGACTTTATGTTACCCTATTAACCAAATGGGGGTAGTAGTGTCCACATAACGACGTGGGTACTCAAAATACATTGGCAGAACC
>NW_008752551.1:22582-23532 GCF_000715545.1 Opisthorchis viverrini | reverse complement strand
GTGTATGATGGCCAAATAAAACGGTCTGGTTGAAATACCAGGGCAATATTCCGGGCTACAAAGCATTAGTGCAAATGGTGAGCTTAATCTACCATACCTCACGCGAGAGGCGAAAAGTTGAACAGTGAAACTGGCTCAAAATTCAACTCTAGGTGCGATATTTTACGCATTCATTTCTATGAAATTCAGCAACTCATAATTCCCACTTCAACTTTTTTTGGAACATCCGCCTTAAGTTTTCGTCTTCATGGCATCCGAAGGAAATATCTGTATGTCATTCAGACCTCACTTGTACAGGCCGCCGAATAGGCTCAAGATAATTTGTTATTGACAGACGCACAGCACAGGTGTTGGATAGGAACTTGATTGGAAAGCGTGCGCTAAACAACGGGAACTGTGAAGTTCACAGCACATTCAGTTGAAGAAGTCGGAGCGGTTGAATTGCCTGTCATCACTAACTTAATTTGCAAATGTGTGTCGTCACTTGGTGGTCCTTCACACAAAGCGATCGCCTTAGGCCAACCATTTTGTGGTTCAACGTTTATTGTGTTCCTTGCGTTATCTTGACATCCTGTACGTTGGAATAAGATTTTTCAATTCGTTAGAGATGTTTTCAATTTTTGAGTTCGGCCAAGCCGTCGGATGAACACAAGTGGCGCATACGTACCTGATCAGAATTT
The DNA here is from genome assembly GCF_000715545.1 of Opisthorchis viverrini. Lineage (NCBI taxonomy): Eukaryota > Metazoa > Platyhelminthes > Trematoda > Opisthorchiida > Opisthorchiidae > Opisthorchis > Opisthorchis viverrini. The sequence goes on along the minus strand of NW_008752551.1, from coordinate 22,852 downwards.
TTGCGTGCCTATCAAATTTGTGCAAAGAATTCGGTCATTGTGTCCGATTAATACGAGATAGGTGTATGCAAAATAAAAACTGGTTTCATCAACTGGCACTCTGTGTAAGATTGAACAAAATGAACGTATTCCACCACGTTTCAGCAAATGCAACATACATATTTCACACTGCGTTACAATCTGTATGTTCCAAAAAACTAGTGTTTTCCTATTTTAAACGTATCTTCAGATTTGATTGCACTTAAAATACTTTTGGCAAAACATTCCTTG
>NW_008752551.1:10984-15623 GCF_000715545.1 Opisthorchis viverrini | reverse complement strand
TTCGTTGTAGTACCCTCAGCATGTCATTTATCTTACGTTTGCCTATTGAATTCGAATTTCCACACAAATTCTCACGGTACTGAAGAGTGCTTTCGTCCACAAAAACAAATCAATGAACTGACGAAACAAATGGATGTCCTGATCACGAAAAATAATTCCTCGGGCGTTTTACATTTTCTCGCGATAAGGGTAGTCGGTTTTTAGATTTCACAACCGATAATCCAAAGCCTTATCCCAAGACTAATACGAGTGAACCTGTGTGCATTTGTTGACCAGTCAATTTGGGAAAAATGTCACGTCCAAAATCTTAAAACAAGTGCTGTGTAGAGGCCACAGGTCATAGCAGAATACGAAACCGCATGAAATATCTACTCATTGTTGATGCATGATCAATTGCATAGAACAGTTTCGGACTTCTGAGGCAGATTTTGAAACTGTGTTCCAAAATATTGCCTGGTGACTGTTTTGCTAGTTCTACCAACTGTATTTCCTAGGCGACGTCTGAACGTTTGTCACAACTGGGGAACCCGTTATCCCATACCAGAAAAGCATGGCGTATTACAAGGCACACGTAACAAAATGAAGCTTCATCACACATATTGGGAAGGTAATCAGAGAACTGTTGCGTTTGAGTTCGAATTCTTGTGTATATTTAACCGAACGGGCCTACTCAATTTTAGGAAAGACGTTCAAGCAAATCAGTTGAATAAAACCTCAAAATGGGTTAAAGGTAAGCGAATTCAACCAGGACTCCACAGGACCGAATCCATCGTACTCTTCCGCGTGTGAAATAACACAAATATGTTGGCGTCCTTGCTCCTTGTTTGCCTATCCTGAATATTTTGAGGCGTTGTTCAAAGGATCACTTTCAGCCGGGCCACAAAATAATTATGGGTGCAGAGTTTTACTGTACACCAAGTAATTCAGAAGTTAAATTTATGTACTGTGTAGACTAATGTGATAATATGTCTTGGGGACATCAGTGACTGACCAAGGAAACCACGGTGTATACTCTTAGGAAATATAAATGTACACCAATCCAATAACCTGACGCCTATTCATTAAAGTGACGTTTTTAAAATTCGCGAAGCAAGTAATTTTGTCCTCAGAATTATGACGCAGTTAGTTTGCGTGGGATATTCGCGTGATATTTGCCAACGCAGAATGGAAAGCTATTCAGTTCACCACTGTGGCGCAAACTCGAGTCAAAAACCGAATGATTCTATGGCGCAAAACGGGTTTTGCTTGGAAAATAGATATCTCATGCCGCATACTGAGATCTGGGTTGACACACCCAATGCGCAAGAAGAATGGTAGTTGGTGTATATTTCCTCGTTGGCGCGTGACCGGTCGATACGCGAGTATGTCGTATTCCTTGAAGAAAAGTTATTACTTTTCTAATTCAGCCTTTCACTGCAAGCCTGTCTCCTTAACTGTGGGAAATATTCGGCAAGGTGGCAGGGAAAATTTACTGCTCCGATTGGCAAAACTCATCGCGGTAGATTTCGCTGATCACGAGTAAAACCGGAAAATGCATCCTCAGATTTGCAGTTGGCAAGCGTCGAATGCACTCACCGAAAACCTATTTAGATTCTTTCAGTCAGCCTCTTTGAATTTCGTCGGCTATTGGTGGTAGACAAATGCTGAGTACTAGCTAAGGAAATACATGAAATGTTACCTTCAGTCATCTAGAAAACTCGACTACCAGCTGCCTTACACATTTGACATCGCAGCATAACCAGTTGACTCTTGATTAGAGTAATACACAGTGGAAACAGGGACCTTCAAAAAATGCTGGACCAAGCGGATTTCATTTAGCAAATGAGAGTGGATTGGCCGTTTGCGTGCCTGACTCCGAGTACTCTACAAGATTGCTGTCAGTCAAATTTCCTTGCCCTCTGCTCACCAGATGGCTCAGCATTTAACCATCTATCCCGTATCCAACAAAGGAGCCATTTGATTGTAGGTGATAACTCCGCCGGAGCAAAGTGGGAATGCCATAGAACATATTGTGCAACAAGAACATCCAAGATTTTTACTGGTATTCAATAATGATCGAGCGCAGCTTAGCCTAAGAACATGAGATGATCAACTTTACCGGACAAAACTAGTAAAGTGGAACAAGTAACCTCAAGTGAATACGAAGAATAGAAACGGTTGGAATCAACATTGTCCACGATACAGCCATCTCCGGTCAAATACGATAACAATATCGACTGACCGCATTTATGTGATGATATGGTTATAGAAATGGGGTTGTGTATTTGCGGTCTCTCACAAACGTCTGTCGGAAAAGTGATACGGAGTTCATGGTGTTATCGTCAAATGTGGCGAAAACAAAAACTCACAATACGGAGCATGGAGGCTTAAACAAATTCCTGGGCTGGAACTGCAACCCAAGCGCAATTTAGTGGCTGTGATATTCGAAAATTGGTTATATGGTGGCTATTTGTTCCCCTCTTTGAGATGGGTGGTTACTGTGCAGGCGTCTCAACACTAATCGGAGTGCCCTCGCCTCCACACTGTCATAAATTGGTTCGTCAGTAGAGGAACCGTGAACAGTTACGGTCACGAAGTTGCGTGCGTAATATCAGGAGTAGCAATCTGTATGGTCTCGAATTCACGGGCCAACAAAATTAATTCAGTGATCAAAAGAAAGCTATGTAGTACAAAATAAGCCTAAAACGCCCCTGCAAAGCAAATGGTGCGGGTTATAAGCAACCGCAAGGACGAGGGACGTGTTAGATGCTGATCTAACCGACAACTCAGTCCTCTCAATCAAGTTATTCAAATCCAGCTCCCACCGTAAACTTCAAAATGGGATTAGACTATCTCACAAGCTGCACTACGAAACGGAGCGTATATGTGATCTTCCAAAAACAGAGACAGTGTTTACAGTCGCTCCATACAATCAAAACAACTGAGGTTAAGCCACGTTACGAAAACTAGTCAAACTTGTGTGTGTTCGTGCCCGTATCAGTGGAGGTCGACCATCTTGCCGCGAAAAATTTCGCATCTAGATAGAGCGTCAATATTTCGCTCAATCTGCCAGCCTCAGTCCTGCCACACCAGTAAGAGCCTACACGTAAGAGTGCAGACTGCGTGGTTTAGACTGGGGGATTTGGCTGACAAGTAAACTGTTATTTAATAAACTGACTAAGCTCCAAACAAACTTGCCACGTTAAGCTCATTCCCCCTCTCTGGATTTCAGTCTTTATTATGGGAATAAGCGGCAGAAAGGACCCAAGTTCTAAGTGCCCAACACCTTGGTAAGAGAAACATTGTCATAACTCCGTATGGCTTGCGATTTTTAGTCATTCCACGAGTCATTCACTGCAAATCTTTCAATCTCATCATCTACAGCCTTCACAACCATTTGACCAGCACCTGTGGTGGCCTAAGCCAATACGATGATTACTTAATTTACCGAGTACGACAAATAGTACTCATTGTTTAAACTATATATCCTCAGGACGACCATTGCTATACGGCCTTTCCGCCGGTTGGACGCCCATTCAGAATTGCGGACTGGTTGGGCTTGTCCCAATTTTCGTTATTTTGTTATTTTCCAAGGCGGACCATTCCAGAAAATTCCAATTATGTTGCACACGAGAAGGGACCATTTATTAAGCCGCATTCTGACGGCTCTCTAAATATAATCAGAGTGTGCTGATTTCCTGCTGCAAATAGGTCTTCTCCCAATGCGCATTCCGAATGTTTCGTTATCTACCTTTGGTTGTTCAAGACTGGTAAACAAGAGGCCAACACATAATTTGTTAAACCTCATTGGGTTAAAAATGTAGGTTACTTTGTCAAACGAGTAATCTTGATGCCCGGCTACTTGCTTGATTATCTGCCCTTCAGGACGTGACCGCACCATTTTGCAGCCTTCAATCTGATGCGGCTCAAACTGTGTCCTGAGAAACGTGCACCCGTTCCTCCATAGAGGGCATCATTCGACCCATAACCACTAGGATCATTATTCCTCTAGTTCACTCGTGCTTTACTGATTGTGAAACCATACGTATCAACGAAAAAACCGTAGATTTCATGTAATTTCGAAAACCCCATCTCCAGCCCAAACACTTCGTGGACTTATCACAATAAGGTAATACCGTTGAAACTAAGAAGGTCTTCAATGCGGAGTTATTTATCAGAAAATGCCAACTGACCAGTTGCAGACTATTGGACAGAGAGGCAAAACTCACATTTAACCTTATTTACGAAAGCTGTACATCCATCTCTTCTCGAACGCGTCCTCCTAAACTTTCCTGGATATTCACTGAGTGTTGCTCAAATCAAAGCAACTACCCCAAGGGACTCCACAAATACGCAACAAATCTCCCTTTTGAAGAGACGCAATGCGAATTCACAAGAAAAATCCAAGGATATTCCTAAAGGAATGACAAACTCCTAACTTTTGGAAGATCAAACGCCTGTAGTAATATTGATGATATTTAACATGGTGGTTGTGTTTGAAGCTCAGCAAACTTATCGACTAATCATAGTTTGCTGGACGGACGAACTTCTTAACTAACCATACCAGGGGTTTCCCAATCTCATCCTCAGAAGCACTCAACTTAACATACGCGGAGGGATGGTGTATGCTCGACCAACAGGAGAGGCGTATACATCAGCA
>NW_008752551.1:0-10195 GCF_000715545.1 Opisthorchis viverrini | reverse complement strand
TGGTGTCTGCTGAACCTACAGGAGTGGCGTATACATCAGCAGATGAAAAGAGTCTTAATGTAACCGCTATTGTGCGACCACTCCCTACCCACAAATCACCAGAAATTTCATCTTTCATCACATTGGCTTATGCACCTCGGGCTCAGTTGCTTTGAGTTTTAATGGGAACCTGACGAACGTTGCACATACCTCAGTTGTCAGTGAAGACAGGGGAGTCTATCTAGCTGTCGTGGGTGCGCCAGCACATTTGTCGCCCTGAAAATCCAAGCGACTGACCCATAGCAATGATGAGCAGAATATTCGCTGAAACTGCTATCTCGTGGTGGACCTTCAGAGAAGGTGTGCTGCTACGATAATCTCATACAACTGTAGCATTTGTCAAACTGACGGTGTAGGTGTCAGACATAGTTCGGCAGGTCATGAAATTGATCCAAGCAAAACCGAACCAAAATCGAGATATTGACAAACAAAAAACTGACTGTCAGTTACAATTTAAAACTGAACTTGCTGCTTAAACTGATTTGATGCGGAATTATCGATGGCAATTCAGCTGCATCTGTGAAGGACGATTAGCAATTTCAGTGTAATGGATGGGTTAGCGGCCAAATCATGGACCCTTCTCACTGCCTAAACTCAACGCTCAATAGCGTCTTGAGCACACTTTTCACAAGCCCATGTTGGTGTAGCATTGCTAGGATGCATCCAAAGTGGAAAATCAATAAGTATTCTGCAGGTTTGGATTGGTTGTATCAAACCAGCTTCTCAATACCTGTCCTACTGCAAATGTTCCATCGCTACCTCGATAATGCAAGTCCAAATCTCATGACACCGAAACCTCTATCTGGCGGTTCTGCAGTATACTCGAAGATGCACACACGATCCTGCATGACCGGCTCCGTGTGAAGCAATTGTATGCCACTTATCTCCTCCTGTATTCAAATGTCTGTATACCTGTCGTTGTCACTGTTTTGGCTCTCCAATTCCCAGCCCCATTTCCAGCCATTTTGATCGAAATTTTATATTTCATTTTTTGACGGAGTGCAAACATATCCACAATCGATAGTAAGCCGACTGAAGTTCATGTTGTGCAGCTTGTATTCCATTGGATCGTAGCTGACAAGTTAAAGTCTATGAGGGTGCAAAAATGAAAAAAAATCGTTCAGTGGAGTGCGTACCACTTGTAAAACAGCTCTCAATAGATTGTTCAACAGAGCACCTGTAAAAATTAGGCGTCTCTTTAACAGATAAACTGGACTCACGGTATTTATTCTGGCAACATTCTGTGATGTTAAACAGCCCCAAGTTAACTAGATGTTATCCACCTAACTTCAGTGTTCTTCCATTGGACTGTCGTCGTATGATTGATAAAATACGTCCAAAACTCTTCACATAATTACCAAATAATTTGTTATTTTTCAGGAAATTTAGGAATGACTCACTAACACAGGCCTTCCCTTTCTTATTGTCTCTACAATACACTAAAAGTACAAAAAAATAACCTGGCGTTTTGCTGAACCAAATGGACTCAGTTTTGACATTCATATTTTTCATGAGGTGTCTTGTGAAAAACTTCGTGGACAAAACCAACGAACCATCAAATGTTACTCATCGGTCTGATATGCAGCAAATGATAACCTAATATCGTTCAGGATTTCCTGCACCGGAATAACAAACATTTCTGTTCATTCAACAACAATAACAAATCAAACGAATTAAAATGAGGGAAATCTTACCCATGCAACTGTTCACTGCATTCACTCGACAATTATCTGAAGGGTACGCATTTGTGATACAGTCAACATCTAATCTCACTACTTAGTGTTCTAGTGTGAATTCGCCAGCTTGGGGTTCGTTCAATCAAATAGAATTTGATTCATCGTCTAAAAGATTCTTCCTCCCCTACAGGGGCATGGGTTAAGTATATGAGCGAGATCTTTTGTCTACGCACACCTCGGTTTCTCTTGAATTCTGAGACCCAAAAGAGCGCTTCATTTCATGTTGTATGATATTAACCTGAAAATTCAATCTCAATTATATACAACTGTTCAAAATACACTATCCTGGCTAAACGTTTTCTGGTATAACTTCCTTGGTTCGAGTTTTGCATGGACAGTCATCTGGCAACATTTTTTCGGGCTTGCTGCCCGAACACCACGGTTATGTATTTTGTACTGGGTAAAACGGGTGAAAATCCCAAGCGTTTTGGCACAATGTGGTTTATTGGACAATTTAACTTCTGTACGATAGGAGGCCTCCATTGTTTTTGCACACGACCCATACGTAAAGGCAAAAACACGTTACGTTGATACGGTAATCTCTGCGACAATTCAGTTAACTTACGATAGCAATTACGCGGAAAGATACCGCACTTCGCTGATAACATCAAGAAAGTTAATCAGTGGTGTTGAAATGTGAGCCAGGAGAAACTCTACCATATTATTTCACGCAACATAGTAAGTAAGAAGCTTCATCAACTCATCTTTACATGTGTTATTGTGGGAGACAAAACAGATTCGCTTGGTTAGTCTTAAAAGTTCACTTTCGAAACTAGGTCGTCATAATCGTGATTAATCACCATATTAACAACCATTAGATATCTAGAGATTTCTTCTTGAAAAACGTAGGTCGAGCGTTGTACAGCAACATTTGGTTACAAAATATCAAAAATAAACGTTTTAGCTAAAATTGTTCGACTCTACTACAGTGTTAAGACTGAGTTTCCGGATGGTAAGCCGTTTTTTATGTATTAAGTATTGGGAAAAAACCCGTAAGATGTTTCTTGCGTTAACGTACATGCGCAGTCTTTTAAAGTTTGGTCCCTTTCAGCATCGGTTGTTGATTCCACGAGAGGCCAGCCCCAACCTGAAATGCATTTTCAATTTATCAATTTGTCGGTAATGGAACTACAGCAACTCACAAAGAATTGGGAATATCCATACAAATGTTTGTGTACTCAGCATTTTTCGTCGGCTTCAATACTGGTTAAAGACTTTGGTGCACAAATTTAAGCACGACAAATCTCAAACACAAAAATTCAATTCACTGTTCAAACTGAATTCTGATTCGCCATTTTCGCAACCAATGTAAATTATCGGTCGATAAATGACCTGGTGTGGAGTCTTTGCATTCTTGTAACGTATTCCGGCCCAAATCAACGTATCTGTCGTGGTTCATTGCACTACTACCTTAACGGGCTTGTTGTGAAACCTAGAAATCGGAAGTTACCCAAGGCCTGAAATTTCCGCCTTATTCACCCTTAGCATAGTTGCAAACATCGCTTGCGGCAGCACTGCTCAACTGAGTTCTCGACTAGTTTTGGACTAATCCATCTCAATACGAACACATAAGAATAGGGTCAAAGAGCGTGTTTCTCCCTATAGGCCTGTTATTCCACCTTCAGTGGCGAAAATCGGCACTCAGACAGAGGTCAAGGAAAAAAACGAGTGTCTCGCCTGACCACTTACATTATAGTCATAAAGTAAAAGTATGAACTCCTATACAAGCCTCCAAACTCTTGCGAGCTCTGTCCCATTTTGACAAATAAACCTAACTGTGGTGAAGCACGTAACCGAAGTCTCACAGTGATTCACAGTGAAGAACAAACGTCAGCGATCTTGCGATTTTGAGAACATAATCTGCAATGTCTTGAATGTCACGAAAACCCGTTTGGTAGGAGAATATCGGAGACAACGTTCTGGCTGACATTCAAATTAGTCCCTCAAGAACACCAAATTGGTGTGCAAATAAAAACATTTCGCTGAAGAATGGCAATGTTGCATGTGAAGGAAGAAATGAAGGTGTACGTGGAACGAAATAAGTGCTAGCTTACTACGATCATTCAATATTCAAACATACAATCAGGCAATCTGAACAGATATAGACAGCGAGATTGCCACAAACATTGGTCGGCAGCCATATCCTGCAGCGCAGTGGAGATTACGCAGTCACCGTCCTGGAAGCTGAGTAGCACCAACAGGCCACTTGTCTGATTTTGTCGCTCTGAGTTGGGCGCGGAAATCATTACTCTCTTCGGGAAACGATGTTTAGATATAAGGAACACGTACTAACGAAATCACTCGTTGCACAACTGAAAACTCGTTTTCCAATTACCCCGTTGCGGATTTCGCGCCACAAACCTGTACGGGCGATCGTTCTTAGAAACCAAATGTCGATCGACCGAAGACGTCTCAGTTCAGCTGCCAATAATGTAGCTTCATACACACTTTACTCGAGATTCAAAGATATGCCGCTCTGACTCCAAAGGAGTCTCCCATCCGTATGATATCTTGTTAGTTGTGGTCCTGATCCAAAGTGTACCGCGCCCTCCTTTGTGAACATCAAATTACTGTATACTATCAGGCAGGCTCATCTGACGATTGTGTTGACGTTCAGCGTGCTTCATGCGTCTGATGTACGTTCTGTGCACTGCTATCGCCCTTCTAGCTGCACTTGTTATGTAGAAATCAGCAACGTGGGTGCATTTCCGAGGAAGTTGTCAGGTGCTGCATTTGTTATGTTCTATTTTGTTGCAATCCATCGGCTCTCTCGTTTTCCATGTGTGCACTTCAAAATTTATACACTGTTCATTCCTCGATTGGTTTCTGACCGAGCAAGATCAATGACCGTCATTTAACCCGGAGAACCGAGTATCAACACTAAGGATGTATGGATGGTAGCACGACAAAATGTAACACAAATGCTTCGAACCAGTCGATTAATAACAACGGAAAACAACAACAACAAAAACGTGCATTTATTTATTTCCTGCTGAGAGGCAGCAATGGCATTTGTCATGACTCCTTGAGTGAGGAATAATCGTTATCTTTTTTGCCGACGAACTTTNGCGGATTTCGCGCCACAAACCTGTACGGGCGATCGTTCTTAGAAACCAAATGTCGATCGACCGAAGACGTCTCAGTTCAGCTGCCAATAATGTAGCTTCATACACACTTTACTCGAGATTCAAAGATATGCCGCTCTGACTCCAAAGGAGTCTCCCATCCGTATGATATCTTGTTAGTTGTGGTCCTGATCCAAAGTGTACCGCGCCCTCCTTTGTGAACATCAAATTACTGTATACTATCAGGCAGGCTCATCTGACGATTGTGTTGACGTTCAGCGTGCTTCATGCGTCTGATGTACGTTCTGTGCACTGCTATCGCCCTTCTAGCTGCACTTGTTATGTAGAAATCAGCAACGTGGGTGCATTTCCGAGGAAGTTGTCAGGTGCTGCATTTGTTATGTTCTATTTTGTTGCAATCCATCGGCTCTCTCGTTTTCCATGTGTGCACTTCAAAATTTATACACTGTTCATTCCTCGATTGGTTTCTGACCGAGCAAGATCAATGACCGTCATTTAACCCGGAGAACCGAGAATCAACACTAAGGATGTATGGATGGTAGCACGACAAAATGTAACACAAATGCTTCGAACCAGTCGATTAATAACAACGGAAAACAACAACAACAAGAACGTGCATTTATTTATTTCCTGCTGAGAGGCAGCAATGGCATTTGTCATGACTCCTTGAGTGAGGAATAATCGTTATCTTTTTTGCCGACGAACTTTTGCTCTCATGATCAAATGAGTGTCCGGCGGAGCCATGATGTTGTACGTTATCTCTAGACTTTGACAATATCAATGGAACACCGTACATTGCTCAAACGTCAGTGACTAAGCTCACGCGAGACAAAAATGTATTTCCTTTGTCGTGATGTTGTATGACCTTTATGGTCATTGGCCAGATAATCAGCAGTCTGGAGTTACCAGATGACTCTCTAAACTACTTATGTGGTCACTCAAAAGAACAACCCCAAGTCCATTATCGGTGGCGTAACTACGTCATGTCAGTGTTAATGCGGCATTTTATTGTGGAACGAGGTGAGTCGACAGGGTCCACAAAAGTGGGAGTTTCTCTTGGTTTGGATTCAGCTTGAGTTTACGGTATGCATGAAGAAAGTGTACTTCAAAAGAGGAGTGCCGTGTTTTGTAGTTTATATGAATTCATGGGTTATCTTCGATTGGTTCCCTACCACAAAAGAGACAGGCAACATCATCAAAGTTGACTATCACCAGGGATTCAGTAACCGGAATGTCGTTCACCGGAGTTTTTTATTATTCCAAAATTTCTCCACGAAAAGAACTTCTCGCATCTAAGTACTCGTTCGAAATCTAAAGCCCTACCGCAATCACTGTATCACTCTTTAACCACTGGTTTGGACGATGTATCCTTCTGCTGAATACTTGTGATGCACCTTGGGTAACAAAGGTATACGTCAAGTGGTATCATAGTGCGGACGATCCCCTTTTGCAATCACTGCAAGTTCAGTGGATAGTATGTTTTTGCGAACAAATTCCAAAGCAGAAGAAGTCTAATACAGTGTCTGCACGCGTAGCTTGCCCGCAAGAATTGTCTGAAATGGGAAGAACAACCCAAGCCGACCGGGTGCATAGAATGCTGTTGGCAGCTGGTACTTCAACAAATATAAGTAAGGGGCAGTGATTTTTCACTTGTTTGCGCACTTTATTGTAGAGCCATGCACATTTGACATTCCGGGATTGTTACCAAACTCCACTCCGTCTCGCCCAGCTGAACTCCACCGGGAGAGAATTGATGGCAATAATAGTATAGCGGGGGTCCCAATTGAAAGGCTGACAAACAGTGAGGAGTTTTCCATAAAGCTAGCAAACACCAAAAACAAATATGACCCATAATTTGACTACTGCACAAGATTTTAAAATTCTCTCTTGTATTAGAACTTGAAAGGACCGCAAACATTTGTGGAGTAGTTTTATACCTGGGTTATTCAGAGCCAGACTCCCAGTCCGTATCGTGCACCTTCATATTGGCAGGTGATCAGAATTTCTAAACTTTGGAACGTTCCGTGTATGAAGTCAAAGTTTAGATGTATTAACTGTGGCGCATAACAAACAACCTTTAGTACGTTTAACGGCATACGCTCTCCTGAAATAAATGCTCACACTGTTATTGTCAACCTTAATTCGGCTTACAGATTTCACTGATAAAACATTACCTTTCTGTTGAGATCTGAATGCATACAAAGGCCCGTCCTATCAATGAGGATGTTGTCAGAGATATAGAACTCATGCGGTTCACAGGACCACGCTGCACTTTGCACAAAAATACAAGATGTTGTACGCAGGGGTCATAAAATAGCCCGCAAACCCCGTACGCACGTACAGTGGCTAGACTTGAGTCAGTTGAATGCATACCTTTCAGGAATAAATGTATCATCACAAAATCTGAAGTATATGACTGTTAACGTTTTCGTCTGATTTGATAAAGAAGTGTTCAGGAGCGTGTGTTTACTTAATTACTTTGTATACAAACACCTGTCAGATGAGTTGTGCACGAATTAGCTTCTTTAGGCTTCGACCGGGTGGGTCAATACAAGAATCCTCATATCACCGAATGGTATTCGCGGGGACCTTCATGAGTAGCAGTAGACCAGTAATTTCCCAAAGTAGGCTGGATGAACTTTCTTGGTCCGTGGATGGGCAGACAGAGTTCACGATTTCTGCATGGCCTACACAGGGATCCTCCGACAGAAAGTCATCCCGTATGTGCTTAGAGGAACACCGTTTTCATTAGTTGCTTGCAAAAAGCATTGAGTACTGTGGAGACTGATAAAGTTTAACTCATATTTTTTGCGAGTCTGACTCGCATCTGAGTAACTTAGGGAAAGTCTTCCAGGTAAATTTATTTCTCCATTCATCGGTTCCCTCAACGTCAGGTATAAGATGTAGACTTCTACCTGGTGCATTGTGAGAAAAAAATCAAATGCATACCAAATGCCCCTGGAAGCAAACTTTAAATGATGTTTAAACAAAGGTACATCAAACGAGCACTCATGGGGCTGATAACATTTCGGAACACAGCTTACGCAAACATACACAATGACTAAATTTTTAATCGGACGTCCTAAGTCCCAAAAACTATTACTGGATGACGCGAACGGCAAACGCAGTGAACTCATTCACCTAGAATTATTGTTCAGGAACAGGCTACTGCAAAACCGTCTGCTTTGGGAAGGTTGGCATTTTTCAACTCCAGATGAAACCACACCTAGGATTGAAATAAATACTCTAGACATAGCACGATATTCCCGGTAGATTTCAGACAAATCCTGCCAAATTCTGCTGGACGTGCAGTTATTTGCTTTCGTTGTAGTACCTTCAGCACGTCATCTATCTCAAGTTTGTCTATTGAATGCGATTCCCTCACGGTACTAAAGGGTGATTTCGTCCACCACACTCAAAGCAGTGAGTGGGCGGAACAAATAAAAGTCCTGATCGCGAAAAATAATTCTTCGGGCGTTTTACATTTGCTCGCGATAAGAGTAGATGTTTTTGAATTCCCCAACTGACAATCTAAAATTTTATTTCAAGACCAATACTAGTGAAGCTGTGTGCATTTGTTGACCAGTCAATTTGTGCAGAATGTCACGTCCAAAATCTTAAAACAAGTGCTGTGTGGAGGCCACAGGTCATAGCAGAAGAAAACTGAACCACATGGAATTTTTACTGAGTGATCATGCAATCGGTTGCATAGAACAGTTTCTAGCTTCCTGGGCAGATTTTGAAAATGTGTTGACCTGCACGCGAACGAAATTTCATCGAGTGAGTTAATGCGTAGCGTGCAGATTTTCACATCCCCAGTGAATCTTAAATTCGGGCCAAACATTGAATAACTCTGTGGTGCAGATTAGGAATGAAGTTAACATCGACAGGTATGCAGTGGCAATTGTTGCACACGGGACGACTGTATGAGAGTAGGCTTTATATAAATGTTAGTGTTCATGAATACTCCAAGGCAATGGGTATTATTTGTTGCAGGTCATCTGAAATCGAGTACAAATTTGGAATGGTAAGAAACTTGCATAGTGCACCTGTTCGCGCCATATTGATCGTTTGGTAAGGCCGGAAGAGAGGACACTCATCACAGGAAAAGGGTCATCTATGGGAAAATAGACTTCCCATGTAGCATACTGAGATCTGGGTTGACACACCCAATGCGCAAGAAGAATGGTAGTTGGTGTATATTTCCTCGTTTGCGCGTGACCGGTCGATACGCGGGTATGTCGTATTCCTTGAAAAAATGTTATTACTTTTCTAATTCAGCCTTTCACTGCAAGCCTGTCTCCTCAACTGTGGGAAATATTTGGCAAGGTGGCAGCGAAAATTTACTGCTCCGATTGGGAAAACTCATCGCGGTAGATTTCGCTGATCACGAGTAAAACCGGAAAATGCGTCCTCAGATTTGCAGTTGGCAAGCGTCGAATGCACTCACCGAAAACCTATTAAGATTCTTTCAGTCAGCCTCTTTGAATTTCGTTGGCTATTGGTGCTAGACAAATGCTGAGTACTAGCTAAGGAAATACACGAAATGTTACCTCCAGTCATCGAGAAAACTCGACTACCAGCTGCCTTACACATTTGACATCGCAGCATAACCAGTTGACTCTTGATTAGAGTAATACACAGTGGAAACAGGGATCTTCAAAAAATGCTGGACCAAGCGGATTTCATTTAGCAAATGAGAGTGGATTGGCCGTTTGCGTGCCTGACTCCGAGTACTCTACAAGATTGCTGTCAGTCAAATTTCCTTGCCCTCTGCTCACCAGATGGCTCAGCATTTAACCATCTATCCCGTATCCAACAAAGGAGCCATCTGATTGTAGGTGATAACTCCGCCGGAGCAAAGTGGGAATGCCATAGAACATATTGTGCAACAACATAGAACAGTTTCTAGCTTCCTGGGCAGATTTTGAAAATGTGTTGACCTGCACGCGAACGAAATTTCATCGAGTGAGTTAATGCGTAGCGTGCAGATTTTCACATCCCCAGTGAATCTTAAATTCGGGCCAAACATTGAATAACTCTGTGGTGCAGATTAGGAATGAAGTTAACATCGACAGGTATGCAGTGGCAATTGTTGCACACGGCTTTATATAAATGGTAGTGTTCATGAATACTCCAAGGCAATGGGTATTATTTGTTGCAGGTCATCTGAAATCGAGTACAAATTTGGAATGGTAAGAAACTTGCATAGTGCACCTGTTCGCGCCATATTGATCGTTTGGTAAGGCCGGAAGAGAGGACACTCATCACAGGAAAAGGGTCATCTATGGGAAAATAGACTTCCCATGTAGCATACTGAGATCTGGGTTGACA
>NW_008752550.1:22543-23699 GCF_000715545.1 Opisthorchis viverrini | reverse complement strand
ATCAGTCTGTCGTCTGTCGGTTCCACGACAGCGAGAATTGGTTAACAAGTGACGTTCATATTCCTCCGCCCAGCGCAAGCCTAGTAATTATGTCTTCCAATAAAACGACCGGTTAGCAAAGCAGTATGAGTCCAACAAACGAT
The DNA here is from genome assembly GCF_000715545.1 of Opisthorchis viverrini. Classification (NCBI taxonomy): domain Eukaryota; kingdom Metazoa; phylum Platyhelminthes; class Trematoda; order Opisthorchiida; family Opisthorchiidae; genus Opisthorchis; species Opisthorchis viverrini. The sequence continues at coordinate 23,556 of NW_008752550.1, read as the reverse complement.
CAGTTTGTTAACAAATAACACTCATTTGCAATCTTATTTGGTTTTTCGAGAGACTAATCTGGAACCAACCTGAATCTCTCGGTTTCGGTGTTCTCAGGCAACTGAATGTGCTGCACCACACCGCCTCATGTTTCAATCGCTACGTTATTCGAGATATCGCGATACATATATATTTTTGTAGTAAACTACTCACCACTACCGGTTTTGCCCACCTTGGGGCTCATCAGCTAGGCGTAGATCCCGAGTTTACGTCAACCTAATGTTCTACTTGAAACCAAATTGCGATCGTGGGCTGTCGAGGAGTTTTCAGCAACCTTATGAATAGTGCAATACAAAAATACATTTGAAACCTTGTTGTCGCGTGATTCTGGTTGCAGAACATCGCCTACGGCACAACCTCAACATGCATCTGTGAATCGTGCAGGTTCTGGGAATCCTTAATGATGTCTTTTACAGTATCCCCTCATGCATTTTCTAGGGTAAAAGTGTGATGCCGCAAACAATACAAGTGTACTTTAGCCAGAACACGTTTTGTGGAATGTGCGACCCTAGGACTTTGGGCTCAAGTTCATTGGTGAGATCATTGTGTGGTTGTTTAAAAACCAACTCTACATTGCTTGACCTTGTATGAAAAAAATCTAAAACACCTTTGCACTTTTGCATCCAAGCGGTAAAAATATTTTGCAAAGTGTCCTGATATCCATATAGCACCAGCATTAGCATGCATGTGTTATTTACTTCTCAGCAGATATGCTGATGGAGGGCATGCGCCCAATGCGTTCTCACTAAAGCCGGTTGGTAGTTTCCCTCAAAAGAAAAGCCATACAAAACCTAGTTTGTTTGCGTTGTACGCGTATAAAATGAGATCAAGTGGCAAACTTGTGCCACTTAACATGAGCTTTTGTTCCGACATTTTCCAAGTAATCGGTTTTCATGTGATAGTGGGACTGATGGCAACATCAACTGTGTACATCTCCGGCGGAAGACTTAAATATATTTCTAGATTGTCAGAG
>NW_008752550.1:9333-10965 GCF_000715545.1 Opisthorchis viverrini | reverse complement strand
ATTTTCACAACAGGATTCTAGGACCAAATGAGAAGCAACCAACTTGAATACAGGCTATACGACAGCACCAAATGACGTCGGAAATTTTATCAGCTGGGTGAATAGGCTGTGACTCAGATCCTGAGAATTTACAACCTTGATTTAGCTGTTGGCTTTCGGTACCGCCGCTTTTGGGCCGCCGGTGTTCAATAGCATTGGGCTTGTGCAGTTTCAAACATGATGTTGCGTGCAAACTCCGGGTTTGCATTCCCGCTGAAGGAAACGCGATCGAAGACCAAACACGTGGCTAGTCACCCCGAACTGCACCGCCTTAAGCTATAAACTTTGGAGACTACGGATCCTTGATGGTTGCTGTATGACCATGTTACTCAGTGTTTTCACCTAATGAGGAATTTTTGGATCCACGTCCTTATGGATGCATTCGTCAGCTGAGGTCGCCGACAAATTTCAGGTTTCAACTTCAACTCATCACTTTCCCAAACGGTTTCCTATTTTGTCCACACTCGGTGCAAGTGTGACCAGCTGAGCGCATTTTACGATCACTCCAAAGTACACAGACAAAGCTCTGAGTCTGACCTAGTAAGATAGGGAGACCTTTTATATTCAAAGGTGGTGAGTTGCGAAAGGCGATATGGCTAATTTAAGGGTGTTTTGCAGGAACGTTTCATATATCAACAACTGCAGACTGAAAGGTTTTTAAACGTAGTCTGCAGGCGAGCGATGTGGATTAAACACGTTGGTCTCTCAAAGTTTCAATGAGAAACTAACTGATTTTATTGTCACAGGCCGACAAATTCTGTCGTAACGCCGCCTAACAACGTATCCCGCGCCCACCACGCTGAAGGTCAGCGGTAACATCATCATCGTCATTATTGTCAGCTCAGCGTACTCGTCGTACAGTGGTTGCAGCTGCCGCAGTTTCGTTGGGGGAGGGGGCAGGTAGCTGCGCATTGCAGGCGCGAGCTGGTAAGTTGGTGCATAAATCCAGCACTGTCAGTGGGCTGTCAAATGCGGGGTGGAAACGGAGCTATGCATTGAAGGCAATCGTTTTGGTGCACGAGCGCTATTGAGGGCGCGACTGGGCCATGTCTGACAGTGTCTCCAGCCATTGATGTGGCCCGTCTCGGGGCCCCATCCAGTAAGACGGCAATTACCAGCGCCGCTGAGTTTGCCAGTAACGGCTTTCATACTTCGCTGCCAAGTCATTCCGGATGGAAATATCATCTTTCGTGAGACCACCGGGACTGATACAGCTGCCCACGTTAATAGATTTATCTACTACCTCAATCGGTTTATCCGCAAGCATGAGGTTAGGGTTCGAGCCCACCCAGTCTTTCATTAGCACTTTACACTTTGCAGGTGTGAAGCGCATACCAAAACGCGAGACATAATTATTGGATTATTTAGTATTGTTTGTATTGCCACGGCGTCAGATCCTAGAAGAGATATGTCGTCTGCGTACTAGATGTCTGTGAGCGGAGGCTCAGGGAGCACTTCGACCCCACAGGCATTAGAGGCTGGTAGTGAGTCTTCCATGATCTTATCAATGAAAAAAGTGGAAGAGGAAAGGGGAAAGAGGACAGCCCTGTCGGACACCACTTGGTGTGGTGAACTCAGGAGAAAGCTTCCCGT
>NW_008752550.1:4877-6875 GCF_000715545.1 Opisthorchis viverrini | reverse complement strand
CTTGGACTTCCTGCCATGGTTGCACCTTGTGGAATGACGCTCCAGCCAGTGTAGCCCGCAGAATCGCTGCAGCACTCAAGCCCGACCACCAGGTCAAGGTGGCAGCTTTAGTTCTGTAGCATGGATAAAATAAGCATGATACCTCTGAAGCAGACCATTCCGTGACAAAGGTGACGTCCACTCGTCAATCAGCAACATTCCCACGTAAATGGTGGTCGTTGGCTTGTTCGCTGAGCTGGGTAATTTGTTTGCAAACGTTTCATCACCAATCGGGGTGACATCATCGGCGCGTTATTGTGGTGCGTAGGAGTGCGTAGCGGTGGCTTGGTGGGTGCCACCAATTTAATTTAATTTATTTTAATTCGGCTTCGGCCCAGTGAAACCAGGTTTCACTTTATTTTTCGGAATCCACAAGGGCTAGGCCAACAGGAAAAACCTAATGAATAAAGGCATCTCCCATTTTTCGGAGGACATTAACTTTTGTCGGAATATGAATAAGCGCTCGCTTTGACTGATGTTCATTCGACGCAGATTATTTTGAATGTCGAATCTTTAAGGTAGGCCAAAATCTTCAATTTTTTCCTCCGTTTCTAATCTCGTTCTTTATAAATGTCAATGAGATTATTTGATTGATTTTGCATTTTTAAGACGCTTTTCTGCGTGCGTTGCAAGGACTTGCACATCCTGAAGTGGCACTGCGTCCGGCCAATTGACGGAGAATAAACCATAAAATTGGAGGTTGTAACTGATGAAGACGATCTAACTTGCTATAACTGACACTATATTCATTCTTGCAATCTAATCACGCTTTAACTTTCTGCAAACATGTCCACTGTACGCAGGTGAATTACAAAGTAATGGTGAGTGAATAGAATCGCGTTTCGCAATTCGTCTAAAGTGGATAGAGAGTGTTTCCGGTGTGATGACGTCGGCCTCAACTTTCATGCCTGTAGATCCAAACATTCCGTTGTTTTAGCTGAATAGATGAAGGCATGGATGATCAGGCCTATACGTCCCAAATGTGAAGTTCTTTTACTTTCATTGTTCGTCTAGTCCTAATTGCAATGATTTCGTTTGCTTGCTACTCCACACCGAACAGCCTGACGTTGCGACATGTACGGTCCACTTTACATCACCAAACGGTTGCTAACTATCACCAAGACAACTTGGTTCGGTTAATTTTTAACCGATCAAATTTGGACTATGTAGGCGTTCTTGTTGTCAGTTTCTATCCAGATCGCCTGAGTGAATGTCTGGAGGTATAGGCACTTCGGTAACCTAGAAATAAGTCTCTTCCCCGTTCATCTTTACTTTTTTCTTTACAATAAGACTTTCAAATAAATCATGGTGCCGATCGCTGATGTCATGCTGTCGATGATGATGCTGAGATGGGAATATAGAAATCTCAAAGGTGAACGAGTTTGCCCGTGGATTAGACTTGCACGAATGGTCTTCGATCTTGCAATCTATATCAAGGCAGTTTGAGCAAATGAGGATACAAGTAATTACCTGAACGTCTCGCCCATTTTGAAATATAACTGCAAACTGCCCCTAGGCGAAGAGTGTTGTTTGACATGACTATTTCTTCATCCAGGCCTGCAACCTGAGCTGATGGAGGGTAAGACGTTTTTCTGTGAATTCTCGGCTGTGAACCAACAGAATCCAAGTAGTCAGTTGCTTAACGAGTTTACGTTCGAAAAGGTTGGAAAACTCTTTATCGCAAAGCTTTGTTCCATGCAGCGGCACGGGAATTCGTACAAAGTAAGCCGAAACCTGCGAATAAAGTGTTTGATAATCTGCACTCCATTGGGTCTTGCATGATAGGCACCGAGTTTCTAAGTAATTCAAACAGAAGAGTTCAGCTCTATGTAACCAAATGAACCAACGTGTTTTATTTTCTTCCTTTTTCGTTTTCGTTGGGAGCAGCTGAAAAAATCATCTTCTATAGTAGGTCGCTCCGTGAAATAGCTGCATGTAAACTATTCAATCGTGCGTTTA
>NW_008752550.1:2825-4557 GCF_000715545.1 Opisthorchis viverrini | reverse complement strand
GCACTGCGTTCGGCCAGTTGACGGAGAATAAACCATAAAATTGGAGGTTGTAACTGATGAAGACGATCTAACTTGCTATAACTGACACTATATTCATTCTTGCAATCTAATCACGCTTTAACTTTCTGCAAACATGTCCACTGTACGCAGGTGAATTACAAAGTAATGGTGAGTGAATAGAATCGCGTTTCGCAATTCGTCTAAAGTGGATAGAGAGTGTTTCCGGTGTGATGACGTCGGCCTCAACTTTCATGCCTGTAGATCCAAACATTCCGTTGTTTTAGCTGAATAGATGAAGGCATGGATGATCAGGCCTATACGTCCCAAATGTGAAGTTCTTTTACTTTCATTGTTCGTCTAGTCCTAATTTGATTGATTTCGTTTGCTTGCTACTCCACACCGAACAGCCTGACGTTGCGACATGTACGGTCCACTTTACATCACCAAACGGTTGCTATCACCAACATGTACGGTCCACTTTACATCACCAAACGGTTGCTAACTATCACCAAGACAACTTGGTTCGGTTAATTTTTAACCGATCAAATTTGGACTATGTAGGCGTTCTTGTTGTCAGTTTCTATCCAGATCGCCTGAGTGAATGTCTGGAGGTATAGGCACTTCGGTAACCTAGAAATAAGTCTCTTCCCCGTTCACCTTTACTTTTTTCTTTACAATAAGACTTTCAAATAAATCATGGTGCCGATCGCTGATGTCATGCTGTCGATGATGATGCTGAGATGGGAATATAGAAATCTCAAAGGTGAACGAGTTTGCCCGTGGATTAGACTTGCACGAATGGTCCTCGATCTTGCAATTTATATCAAGACAGTTTGAGCAAATGAGGATACAAGTAATTACCTGAACGTCTCGCCCATTTTGAAATATAACTGCAAACTGCCCCTAGGCGAAGAGTGTCGTTTGACAGAACTATTTCTTCATCCAGGATTGCAACCTGAGCTGATTGAGGGTAAGACGTTTTTCTGTGAATTCTCGGCTGTGAACCAACAGAATCCAAGTAGTCAGTTGCTTAACGAGTTTACGTTCGAAAAGGTTGGAAAACTCTTTATCGCAAAGCTTTGTTCCATGCAGCGGCACGGGAATTCGTACAAAGTAAGCCGAAACCTGCGAATAAAGTGTTTGATAATCTGCACTCCATTGGGTCTTGCATGATAGGCACCGAGTTTCTAAGTAATTCAAACAGAAGAGTTCAGCTCTATGTAACCAAATGAACCAACGTGTTTTATTTTCTTCCTTTTTCGTTTTCGTTGGGAGCAGCTGAAAAAATCATCTTCTATAGTAGGTCGCTCCGTGAAATAGCTGCATGTAAACTATTCAATCGTGCGTTTAATGGACTTATTTGGCAAAGAAAATAGCAGTCCGAAAAACTGACAAACTTCATGTTGTTACAGATATGTTCCCTCGGCCATTGAGTACGTTGCTTATAAATTCCACAGCCTTCTCCATATGGTGTTTTGCGACCCCAGTTTTCTAGAATGTTTATTTCCAAACTTAGTCCTCTGCAGGCGAAATAGCAGCAGCGTCGGTTATCGTCCCCGGACAAAGGCAATTCCGATGTGTCTGGCTATGCTTTGGTTCGTGTGAGGTTCCTTCCAGGTCACGCAGTGCAACTTCAGTGAGAATGATTTGATTTAGAAAAGTTTGGCAAATTTAACAAGAATTCACTCGATATTGAACCAGACGCTCGTGCCTTATGTGGAAAGCCATCGTT
>NW_008752550.1:0-1508 GCF_000715545.1 Opisthorchis viverrini | reverse complement strand
ATAGCTTAGTAGACTTCGCCCAGCCACATTTGAGTGGCATATCAGTCTGCGGTCTAAGTTTCTTTCGTGGCAACGACAGCCACCACGACCCATCCATCGAGGCAACGAATCGTATGTCGCATGTCACACACCAAGAGCCCAGGGCACCAAATGTGATGACAGTCAACCTATTGTCCGTCGGCAACTGGGCACAGTTAAATTCAAGGCAAATGGCTTACAGTAGAAACACATTCTTTGTACTGAAACATAATTGGGGCTCCCGGATATATAAATAGCGAGATGGTGTCAGAAGTTATTGTTTCAAGGGCTCTGCTGAGCCTAGCCCTAATTTGTAAGTGCGCTCGATTTGTTCGAATATCCTCACGTGATTTCTGCACAGCATATTTTGGTCACAAACGTCTTCAGTGTATTCTGGTGCTGAACATGAATCAAGACATACCTCCTTTGTTGCATTATATTTCAGTTCTTTTTAGACAGACAGTCAGAGATGGACTAGTGTTTTTCACACTAGGTTGACTCTGTCTCTGGTACGCCAACCAACATCAAGACTACCCGGGCCGAAGACTTTGCTGACACATGATTCTTAGTCATACATTCAAAACCAAAAATGTACCCATCTGACTGATTGGCTGTCATAAATTTCTATTCATGCAATGAAAATAGCAACTAAACGCGAGATCTGAGAATGAGGCTTTAGCCAGCAATCCTTTGTTCTTACAGCAATGAATCCACTACATGTGAGTTAACCTGTGTCACCTGAAGTTTAAATGAATCACGGCTAGTCATAACTAATTCCTACTGCTAAATTACTCCAACGAAGTAGATGAGGGTGACCACATAAGATGTTTCTGGGCAAATCGTTTGTGCGGACAACATTTGCGATTTCGTACTCGTTAATTAAGATACACTGGGCATCCAAACAAATCAGGAATAGATCTTTACATCAAACTGCCCAACCCGAATTACTACACGTCACACATTATAGGTATCCGAGGCCGGTAGCGGTGAACGAAATTATAGCCCCCACAGCTAGGTTCCTCAATAGCAAACACGAAATCGCAGTTTACAAGCCATTACAAATGAAAGTAAATATCTCATCGGCGCACAACGTGTGAAAAAGGAACATCCTCCGTCTCGACCAAACGCGGCCTCATTAATATCGTAGTAACCTTCGCCTTCCCTTGAATGCGGGGCAACGACAACGTGAATTTACATCCCGAAAATTGTGAACTTTGCACTTCTTGTTTCATGACATCATCATACTTCCTGAATTAGCTCAGCCTTGTCACTTGCTTACCTTCACTAGTAAGTGCGAGTAAGAAAAGACCGAATAAAACAGTCATTAAAATCCTAGACTGTACCAAGTAAAATACAGTCTTGCGTATCACTGTCAGGTTCTCACATTGTGCCATGCTCGAATGGTTGGCGGTTCCCGTTGTACGCGGAAACATTTCAAATGGAATTCGGATGGAACCCATTTGAACGCTTCTAGTTGAAATTGTCCGTCA
>NW_008752549.1:22827-23731 GCF_000715545.1 Opisthorchis viverrini | reverse complement strand
TCGATCACCACAGTTTGGCTCTCAGTTTACACTGATGTAAACTTCATGTTTTGGCTGCAATAGTCAGGAGACCAGATAAATCATTAGAGAAGGCGGTAGACAATAACTGATCCATTCTTTAGTTGTTACTCAACGGATAAATAACCCGTTACCCAGTCCGCGTAAACAGTTTGCTGGAAAGAGACAATCCTGCTGAGAGACGATCTAGCCTTTCCGTTAAGCCTCTGACCATTGGATCACGTGCTTTTAAATGCATGGCCGAGATACGGTAGCGGTATATCCTTTCCAAGTGCGATATATTAACGGCTGGTTAGCCCAGTTGCGGTTGAATGATTGTGGCCAATAAACACAGAGTAGATGGTTTGTATCCACCGATGGTTATTCTTGCGTGACGGCGATTGATGCCAACAAGGAAGCACCTATTCAGTGCATCTAAGCGTCTTGAAGCGGACCGCTTCTATACGGAAGATGAAAGCATCGCTTAATTAACGATATAGTATCATTCGACGTGTAGTACCCGTACCCGATGACTTGTGGAATAGGTTGAGTTAAGACTTACTTGTTAATACTCTTCAGCCTTGCATGCTGACCGGTAGAAAATCTGAGCTTATCTGTTAAGTTCCAAGAGGGCCTAAACGATCAGTTCATTATCCGGCACTTTCATCAGTTTTATGCGTGTGATTAGGTCGTATGAGGATATCATGAATATGGGCCTCATTTGGAACAGGGCACAGACTTACACTAGCTCATGAATATTTTGAACGAAAGATTCAGGTGAATTTCAGCTCACTTCCATCCATCAACATGCTTGTCAAGTTGCTATTTATCGTTTCATGACGGTCGCAAGGTTTGAATTGAGCATACGACGCACCTGAAGCGCTTACGGTAATTAAAGATAAAAATA
>NW_008752549.1:19550-22813 GCF_000715545.1 Opisthorchis viverrini | reverse complement strand
CGTGTATGCTGCTATCTCACTCGGAAATCAAAGCTTCTAAGCCCAAGAAGGAGATATTATCTCTGAGGCTGACAATCTGTTTTTTGCAACAAGTGCTACATTTTGTCTTTCTTGTACTTATCTCCCTTTTGTCCTCGAAGTGTGAAAAGTTCCCTTCAAATCTAGAGCATACACGCGACAAATAAATTGTCATGGACAGACTTAGGTAGAGCCAATAGCAATGTTTGCGAAAATACAACAATGTGTCGAAAAACAGGGAAGTCGGACTACACAACAGTACGTTGAGGGAACGTAAAGGCCACATTTTGATTCCGTCCGGACTCAACAATAATTTAGAAAGTGCGACCAAAGCTTAAGATTTCATGAAAGTCAAGGTAATGTGAGAAGGCATTTAGTAGATCACCTGAGTTTCCCCTTTGGAGAATGCAAACGGGGCAAGTATGGTGGAAGGAAGCATGTTTAAGTACAGGTCAACGTGAAATTGATTTTTGACCAACCCATTCCCTCTAGCAAGCATGTGGCAGTTTTCGCGCAGCCGCTCTGTTCCAGGCCTTCATGGACTACTTGTGAAAAAAAGGCCTTCGCTGCGCAGTTATTCATCCGGAAACACCAACTGAACTGTTACAGACTATTGGACAGGGGAGCAGAACTCTCGTATGCATCTTGTTTACAAAAGCTGAATATCCATCTTCTCCTTGAACGCGTCTTTCTAAACTTTCCTGGATATTCACTGACGGCTAGTGCAATGCAAGCAAGCTCTACGAAGAGACTCCACAAATTCTCATTTTTCAAGAGACGCGAAGCGGATTTACGAGAGAACATACTTCTCGCATGCTCATATCAATAGTATCACCGTTACACTGGCAGCTGGATGAAACTACGGCGTTTTCAACATGTTCCTGTTACTATCAACAGGATAATTGTTGAATTCTAACTTTTCAGCAGATGCATCACTTGTGCATGATAGATGTATTTTCAACCCTACCTCTCGACAAAAGCAAGCAGACCAAACTGGAACTATCAAAATCATTCTTGGAAATCTTTGGCGGTTTTCTGCAAATAATAACTCTTCTCCTCTGCATAGAAGATCCGAAGCGACAGACAAAGAGTGCTGTCACGGGTAGATCGTGTGCTAAGTATGAGCCCCATAAGTTCATTCTCGAAGGACTGCCTGTGAATAAGTGTAATCCGACAACCAGCGAATATTTATCACCAAATGCCATTTCTTAGTCCTCTTTCGCTTATTAGCTTAATGACCATAAAATCAGACAGAAGGTTAGCAAGAACAACGCTCCCGGTCGACCTTATCGATGCCCTATATTAGAAGACAACTGTCCTCGGAATGCTAAGTAGCGCACGTGGTGTTGACAGCGGCGAATACGGATGTGCTACTGGGAATCACGAGTCGTATGCTCAAACAGGGCCGTCCACGCACCCGCGGGAATTCAAACCCACGATCAATACTAGCAAACTCTAGTAATTCGAAGGGCTATAAGGTACCCTATTCGCATGCGTATGCGTGGTATCTCTGTGGTAAAGTCAACACATCTAGACAAATTTAAGGAACTAGAAAAATAGTATACACTAAGAGGCGATGACACAGAAGGTTCACGGGGGCAGTCAAACTTCTAGGAAGAAATGACTAAACGGCTTTAACGGAACGATAAAGGTTGGTCAGCGGATGCAACGCACAAAGTCGCGTTTACATGAGTTCGCCATATCACCTACTGTCACAGGCAGAACAATCCTGTGGCTTGTGGCAAGTGACTTGGTGAGTGCTAACCTGATATTTGGCCTGATCTTCAATATTCACCTGGAGACAAAACTAAATTCTACGCAAATGGCCACTAGATCTTATCAGTGATGGTGAAAAGGCATACGGAGTGCCGGTAGTGATGAATGCAAGACCCGAACAAATGCAAAAAGGTCGAAAAACATGTTGTATGGCACAGACTCGTGACAACACACACATTTAGTCTTACTATGTGTCAAAATGTTAGGGTTCCGCAAGGGAACACTGAAAATGTTTTCCTTGGATTTTGCCACACAGAATAATGCGATTCATTGACTATTTTTCCACGTACTGTGAGGTCTTTGCTCATAATGCGAAGACAGTAAGTGAGCTGAATAGTAATATGCCAAAGTATAGCACTATAATGTAAGCAACACAATGTCTTACTACTGATGTCGCTTCTGACCGTCTAACTCGTTTATTTCGGTCATTTACACTCAAACTGGTCTATCAAGCCTTAACTTACCAACATCATGTGGAACCGCAAGGATGTTGCAAGGTGTCCACGGGTAATAGAATGGAGCCAAAGACGAGCTGAATGAATTTCGAGATATGCACTCATTTGCAAATCAAGTAGAACACACGGTTGACGGAAACTCGGGGACTGCGCCTACCTGATGGTCCCCAAGAAGGGCGAAACCGGTCGTGGGCTGTCAAAGAGTTTTCAGCAACCTTGCGAGTAGTTTTCTTCATGAATATAGTTGAATAAATCTGAAGAAAAATGAGTCTATTCCACAGAAAAACAGTTGTATCTTTTCCCAAGCACTATCTGATAACCGATTTTCACGTAATTGACTGTTCACACGTTGGACGATTAGTTCCTCATTTTGTGTCTAACCCATAACTTAACCAATTGTAAAACTGTTTCAGAATGTCCCACGACGAGCGAAAACTTCACCATAAGTCGGTAGTTTGCTATTTTTCTCCCACACAGGGGACGGGACTCTGGACTTTGGGGAATTTCTTCGAGCAATGGCAGAATACTATGTTCAACGCCCCACAAAACGTGGTACAAAACCTGAAGACAATGAATTTTATCGTCGAGCGTTTGCAGTAAGCGAGAGTTCACTTTGAGTGTCTGATATTTTATCTGTTGTATGTGACGTCCAGGATGATCAAACATTCCTCACGTCTTCTATCTTCCGAAGTACTTACTTTTAGAGTCAGCACTCACTTAGTGGTAAAGTTAGCACTAGAGTTTTCTTGCCACCTAGGACTAGGCTTCACTAGACAGCTGACTCAGCTTTGTCTTCAAAGGAGGTGTGATATGTGTTCCGCAAGACAACAGTAACCTATATAGACACATGAGTTAACGTAGTTCTCAGAATGCTTGGGTGATTTAACCATGCGCCTGGCGCTGCAATGAATTTGGCTGTGAAGTCGCCTTGCTTGTATGGTTTTCACTGATGCAATCCTGGATGCAAACAAGAGTGCATAGTCGTAAATAAAAGCTGATGTCATGATGAATTGC
>NW_008752549.1:10936-11960 GCF_000715545.1 Opisthorchis viverrini | reverse complement strand
GGTCAGTCTATTAACCCGCATATACTAGTTTGCAGGCAATCGAATATCCCCACCTTTTTCGTGATTGGTCAATTTCGCAACTCAAACAAACCGATTGGAGCTAGTTGGCACATGCTTTGGAAATCGATGTTTACTACTTGTTTGGTCAGAAATCTAGGGACATTCAAAGTCTGGCACAAAAATCTTCGTCAGGTTAACCGTGTGGTCAAGTTCTAATCCACGCTGAAAATTGATCGCGAATAGAACGTTGGATGTTGAATAACCGTTGAAATGATGAACTGTCCCCCGCTATACAGAATCAGGAAACCTGTTCGCAAATGAATATCTATTCAATGCACTGAGATCTATAGAGGTTGGACTGTGGAATCGGTCGGCAGTGAATAGGGATAAACATTCAGATATGCACTAGGATTGGAACCTTAAGTAGACTGGAAAAAACGTCATCCACAACAGAGACAACTAGTGATGGAATGGAAAGCGATAGAAGCGATAGAAATCGCTTGTGTGAATAAAACTGAAGGCATAGTAGTTGCTAAGGCGTGGACAGCAGGCAGACGACTCAGGTAAACGCGAAAACAAGTTGCCACAACACGTACTAACCGAGGCAAGAGTTTCTACTCTATATTCGGCACTGTGTTAGTCCAAAGAGGACTTGATGTCTGTGTCCTCGTCTCCCTTGAATGTTGGTTAATCTCGCTGAGATTGCTCAAATGGTCAAGGCGTGAGCGTCACACATGCGTGGGTTGAAGATCTGGTCAGCTAATGAGTTGGAATTTATGAGACCTGACCATCTAGCGCATATAGACTGGACGTCGTTTCTTTCGGAGCAAGCAAGCTGTATGCGACTTACCAAGGCGGGTCCATGGTCATTTCTGGATGACTTGGCTGAGCCTGGTGCAATTATAGTTTTGCGATAAGGCGTACAGACCAATAGCTTCTGTCTGGAATCACGAGGTATTTCAGGGCGTAAAGAGGACATTTCTTTTCAGGTGCACAACGCGCACTCTCAGTCGTCTGCTTGTTT
>NW_008752549.1:5419-7718 GCF_000715545.1 Opisthorchis viverrini | reverse complement strand
AAAAAAACCTTTTCCTGTCAAAGCTAGAGTATACCTGGTCACTGAGCTGCTACTCGCTGTCTACCGGTAGAATTCCACCAGGCTATCTTTAAAGACTGCCGTCATAGCATTCTTCGTAGTCATTACGCCATCCTGAAGCGGTTGTATTTCTCGAAGGAGGGGGGAATTAGCGCAAAAATGTCTATTCAGTTTTAGTTGTAAACGCAGTAAAATCACACGTTAGGTTCTGAGTAGCAAACTCAATTTAACACAAGTGCTTGTGGCATTGTTGTGGGTGTACGATGGTTCCGTGATATAGATATCATTAGTGGGGTCCCTTGTCAGGCTCGGCCTTCCAAAGATAGCTGTTCTGAATACTCGGTTGCGAATTGTCGATAGATGCATATCTCCCGTAAGTGCGAAAACATATCAGTGAGGACCTTATCGAATTCGCTTTCAAGACTGTTCACTACTTTATTGGAAAGTAGTTTGGTCTGTTACAACACTCATAGCCGTGTGGAGCTCCATATACGCAGTTCCAAAGGACCTGCCGTTCCTCAACCTGTCGAGTCTCTGAAGACGGGCGTTTTTTGTGGAATGTTTAGTCGGGTGGAAGCATACTTATAACCAAGTTCCTGACGCTACATTCAATTTTTTCTCAGCGGCCTGGTCAAAGATACGTTTGCAAGTGGGTAGTATACGCTCTGAGATGAGTGAATTCGTAAATAGGTGAACCCATAGGCGTTGAACTGTGTGGAACCGCGGCAGACACAGAGCAGTCCCCACAAAAGGGGGAACCCAAAGCTTTTTGGCTAGATCAGTATGATGTGTCGCCACTGAACAGCGTCTGATAAACTCCAGTGTCCATATTTGCCTGACCCCAGAGGATAGGTGGTTACTCATCTACCATATCTAGATCCCCCTCGTGTCGGTGGAATCAAATGCGACCATGTGACTTTCCAAACAGTTATTAAGACCAGCGCTTCTAAATCATTTCCCACACTGTGAATTGGAGCAGATCGTCAACTAGAAGGTGAATATTATCTCAGGAAATGAATTCGCAATAAAGATCCACCCCTTAGGAATGAACGATGGCCTATGGCACCTTCAAACACCATTTTGGAAAAAGTTTACAATATATTTTTAAATACTGGTCTCGAACTAAGACCAATTCTAGACTTAAAAGGATGAGTACCGTTGGACATCTTAAGCTTCAGACTGTAACATGGTTTGGCGATCCAGCTCCTGAAGCCAACAACCCACTGAGTGAATCTTGTTGAACTGGAAACCTGGAAATTGACCTAGGATAAATGAGAACCATCCAACTAAGAAACTGGTTTTGTTCCTATCTCAGTTGGCCTAATACTGTATGCCCAGAACCAGGAATAAAAATGAAAAAAACTTCAACTCTATTTCCAGAACATTCATCGGGCAGAATCGGATGATCTGAAGTTTCTAGAAGCATGCATTTGGTAAATAAATTCTCCGAACCCCCAAGCTTTACGATCTAATCATTCTTTACCCATGGCCTACAGCCATCCACTTGGACCTTCATTCCTCGGTTTAACCTTTTGGTGATATAGAAAATGATAAAATGAGCGACATCGATCGTTCGCCTGTTGCTGCCGAGTTGGAGCGCGTAGCTCACAAGCTCTCTGTTTTCTCAAAATCTGTTATTTTGGTGTCCGATCAAACTGATCTGGTCAAGCTGAATTCCAACGTGCGGGACCATTTTCAAAGGAATTTAACTTGTTTTTTGGCAAATGAGTAACTTCAAATAAACTCGCCTGCGTTGTGACGGACTTAGGTCCCGTTTGTACGGAAACTAAGCCCTTGGAGAAAGAAAATCTGGTTGAGTTTTTAGGCAAACCGTCCACGAGACAGCTGAAATTCACAAGATAATGCTTATGTGATTAAACGCAGCAAAATAGAATAGATGGAACCAGGCGTAATTTTGTCAGCTGAGCTGGTGAAAGCGTTTCAAGCTGGTTTGGAAGCTACACTTGGCTCCATCCATTTTGCGTTATATAATTAGGAGATTATCAAATTTTGGTGGAACTGAGAAGTTCACTGAATTTACTGTGGTATGGTCGTAAGCTATACAATTTTTTCCGAACAGAAAGGGAAGAGCTGACGCTGTTCACAAAAACTTAAATAGCGGAGTAAGTTGGACACGACGCTCACACATCTGCTCTGTGTAATCTTTGTCAGCTGAGCTTAGTTCAATTTTCAGTTGTTCTAGCAACCTGATCAAGGGTTGCTCTCACGTCTAATCGATCATTTTGAGATCACAATTGGTTTACAAGTTTACACCTGATGT
>NW_008752549.1:0-975 GCF_000715545.1 Opisthorchis viverrini | reverse complement strand
TCACCATGATCGAAATGACTTAAAAAAGGATCTGCTGGAATGATAAGCATGCTTTTTTGTTAATCTTGGTGAACTTTTAGTTAGCAGAAGACTAGGTAAAGGCGTTCAAACTCCTCGAAATTACAGCTGTCTTACAGCCTTTTCTGTCTTCGAGGCATATGCTGAGTACTGGGATTGGTTGGCGCCCGAATCGGACTTGCCTGACCAAAGCAACCGAAGTGTGTACAGGGAGCCGAAAAGGATGCTACATGTAAGTAAATGTGACCGGTAGAAGGTCGGTGTACAGACGCGGAGATTCCAGTCAGATTAAGCATGGTGGTTTAGTAGGAAGCAGTGAAACTACTTCCGTCACATTCGGGTTTCTAAAAATCGTCGGTTGAGTTTATCAGGTCGCCGTGCCGTTTCACAGTTCTTCGCAGTAGGAATTTGATCCGCACTACGCTACTCAGACGATACTCTATTGCCCGAAGGTGAGAGCGGTTGTTCTTCGAGTGTGACAGGCGGCTCAAGAGTGTGATGAAGGCAAAACAGTTACGCACAGTTTTTTCCAAACTCTCGCAGAGAACTCTCTCTTACGCGCTCTGCACAAACTAAATTAAAATGAAGCCACACAGGTACATTCCGCGAGATACCGACCGGAAAGCCTGAGCACATGTTTCTAATTCTTTCAGGATGTAATAACTCCTGTGATTGCTTAAGAATGTCTTCTTTGTGAGTGGAGTCTCGTTTTATAACTTTTGATTTCGCATGCAAAAACACCAGTCCAGGAATTCTCGATGTTTTTTACTGGCTTCCACACTTAGTTGTACAAATCGACCCTCTTCAAAAATGGTTTCAGAACACCGTTCTTCAATTCTGAGGAATGAAGCAGAAAGGTAGAAGAACTGTGCGACCCCCAAACCCATCAAAGTTACCGACCACCTTGTCGAACTACCTGACTCGTTTACTATAAATGAACAGGCTCCCAGTACTCAA
>NW_008752548.1:22596-23737 GCF_000715545.1 Opisthorchis viverrini | reverse complement strand
CTCACGCTTTACGGTAGATAAATGTGTTTTGTCAAACTGTAGCGGGAGATTCCGTTAAACGTTGAGTATGCGAACAAATCAGCACGCGGGGATCGTCGGAAGCCCCGACTTGAATCATACTCACCGCTTAAGTAATTTGTGATTACGTCCTATTTTGGTCACTTGTTTCATTGTGGCTTGTCATATAGAACTTTTCAGATTGTCATGTGCAGCGCGGTCAGTGTTTGTTTATTCTGAGAAGCAAATCACTACTGTAGGATTCGGTTTGAAAAATCTGCTTTATTTCAATAGTGACTTACGATGTGCTACACTTGAAGCCGTTTCCATGAAGCCAGCTTTCTCTTAAGCGTGAAAGCACTTGAAAAGCAAGTAAAGGGTGATTCGCAAAGTCAACTATGTGCGAATTCGTAATATGTTTCGCACTTTCCAGATAGACGCTCACCAGCCGCACACTGGGATTAGACATTGCCGTGCGCAGACGATGCGGAACTCCCGAAGGATTCACACTCCACTAAAGCTAATTCAAAGCAATAAGTTGGGTGTCTAAATCGCCACTGTGCTTGCCTGTGGATTTTGCTTTCGACACAAGTGGGAGTTTGCAAAGTATACAGCTTGGCGCTTATCAAACCCAAAAAATTTAAAGTATTTTTGAAAGCGCCCGTTTTATCCGCTCTCGATTTGTCGAATTTCCACTCATTGGCTGTATATAGACAGTGGTGAACTCCCCGAAGAAAACTTCAATGACCTAACGGTGAAAAATCTTACATTCACGAAGACCTAAACTGCAATATGGTTTGCTTCATTCAACTTCTAGTTTAGGTTATTCGATGGAAAACCCTATCTGTCAAGCAATCGATCGAAAAATTTTCGTCATTGGCCAATGTATCTGGTGTTGTGTAGCATTTTAGCTATGGCCAATTTGAATAACCGACAAATTGCACTCACACATTACGCTGCACACAAATGAAATTAAACAAAGTTGATGTGCGGTTTATGTCAAAGCATGCCAGTGGCAAGCAAGTGCGGTTAAAGTGTGGTTAGAGTGTCCGAACTCGCATTCCAAATTCGATTAGATATACTCAGTCTTTGTTAACGTCCAACAAAACAGAAAAACAAACCTGTGAAAGGAAGAAAGCTTTCC
>NW_008752548.1:13063-13576 GCF_000715545.1 Opisthorchis viverrini | reverse complement strand
GGAATATATGGGTTGCATTTTCATTCGTCGTAATAAATTCAGATGCCCAATTTATTCATCAAAGCATTGTGACGGAATTCCTGACTGCCCAGTGTGATAACCACAATTCTGAAATTATTAGCCAGGGTGAATAATCATCGCCTACGTTCGACTGGGAAAGATCTACGTCATGGCACGGAGCTACGGTTTGGCAAACTTATTTTTGCCGCGTAATTCTACGCAACTGATTTTTGAACAATCGTTCAAAGGGAACGTATTACAGATGAACGAGTTCCCGAACCACCACCGCCGCCCTGTCCCGAAATGCCTCTTTTGTTTAGAAGTATCAGTTCATGGGGCTTTTGCCAAATTTGTTATAAGTTATCGAAACAATGGTTTACATAAATTTCATTGAATGAATCACTGTTACATTCACAGGAATATGTAACTAGAGGATCACCATGGCGTGAGTTTCTTTTAATTGAAGAGGATTTGATTAAATATGGGAGATCATTGAATGTTTGTCGCAATCCA
>NW_008752548.1:0-813 GCF_000715545.1 Opisthorchis viverrini | reverse complement strand
TCCAAAGCAGTGCGACAGTTCGGCAATTTCGTATTTTCTGGTTGAGGAAAAGGCCGTCCATTCAAAGATGTTCTAAATAGTCTGCACTTATTAACCGATTACACCTGGTTCCACTGGGGGACATCTTTATTAATCAAAATGTGAAGAGCAGATTGGCTCGACCCCTGTGTTGTTCGTCTGGTGATTAGTAGCTACATTCAGGCTAACGAATGAGGTTGTCTTGAGAATATTTCTGCAAATAGTAAGTTGACTGTCAATTTTGCATGATGGTGCTGGCTTCCCTCGAAACGCTTACTTGACTAAAATTGTCGATCATTCTAGTTGCTTCCTCCTTTGGGTTCCTAAGCTGGTTTCAGATCAGTTAACTTGATCAAGCTGATGCCGACAGCAATTTGTCATCGATGCAATTGCAGAGGCATTGCTCAAGTGAATCAGTGGTACGAGATTACGAACGTCGACCATAATCATTCGCGTGACTCTCTTTTGGAATTTCCCGATACTAACGTGTCCGATGTTGGCAGCATTCTTTGAAACATTGTTTTCAATTTCGCATGGGTTTGGTATTTTCAAACTAGCTTTAGTTATGTAATTTTTTGCTCAGTGAAATTTCATTCCGTTGACAGATGCGACAAGTACTTGCGTGAACGCTCAACCTCATGTTGATTTAATCGATCGACTTTAGAAATCCTGGTCAGCTAGAGTTGGGATGCTGGATTTTCCTTGGAGAGCATTTGGCCATTCAAAAAGTGTTTGGACTGGTGAGAGTGACCAAGCTTTCCACTCCGTACACAAACAAAACAGGTCATTTTATAA
>NW_008752547.1:20698-23824 GCF_000715545.1 Opisthorchis viverrini | reverse complement strand
TGCCTGTTTTCACGTTGATTCTCCTGGATTAACACGTATCTGTGGTCTTCATATGCGAACGTTGGGTCACACTCTTCCAGAAAGAATACTAGTTGGGGGTCTATAACTCGTTGCTTGGTCTATCTACTTGATAAAGTTATGCTCTCAAGTTTAGGACTCCACTTAGGTGGTTGATATACCAACACGGTGTGACTGTCAAGGTATATCGTGTTGGCTAATTAGTAACATTCCTTTTTCACATGTGCCAGGCTACACCTAAGAGGCAAACGAAGAAATTAGGGTGCAGAATAATCTCTCAACCTTAAGTCTTCCAATGAAATTATACTCAGCTAGAAAGTTTAAGATGCGAAGCTGCCCTAACTTTCAGCCAGACACACCAACCGCCGCCAACCCGAATACATGATGTCAATTTCGGCAGAACAACTCCAGTTAATTTTACAGTAACCGAGAAAGCAAATCAAAGAACGAGTAAATCTTGTTGAATCTCTGATGCGCGGTATGTCGGTGAACGCGACAAAAACGGTTGAGCCTGCGTATTCTTCCACAAATGCTGCTGTCAGCCCGATTCAATTTCAATGCTGAATGTGGACACCATGAGGAATCTGTCCAGAAGGAATTCGCCGTCCTACGGATGAGCTGACGCCCCTTCTTCCCCATTACTCTTATGGGCCTCTGATGCTGCGGAAACTGGGAGACAGCTGATCATCAACGGTTCACAAATTTCATACTCCCCAAACGCCTTAGTAATCTTGTTTTCTCAGATGCTGTCAAAATCCTAGCTCAAATATTCGGTAAGCGAAGTTTTTTGTTTACTATTCGCTATCGTTGTCTCAAGTTTACCAAAAGGGATACCGGAGGTTCCATTATTTAGGCCGATGTAGTTAACGGAGAATGCGAACACTTTTAGCTCATCTCCGTGACGGAGGAACAATTCGAGTGTCTCATCTTCTTGGCTGGACTTCAATCCCCACATGACGCAGATATTCCGACTAGGCCACTGAACCGATTTGAACAGGATTCGGGGTTGATGCTCCAGAAACTTACCACTGAGTGCCAGCATCTTTCGAATCTTGAGGCCGATGCTGTGATAATTGGACATTGCAAATTCTCTCAGCCTGATATGATATGCAAAGTAACTTCCAAAAGGAAATCAAATTCTAAACAAACTTCAAGAAACCCGCCCAAACCCTGTTGGTTTGCTGGAGAGTGGCACTATTTACGCCACTGTCCCTATCGGAACCACAGGTGCAGAAGGCGCAGTTAAAAGGGTCACAAAGGCGAATGCTGCAGAGACAACTTCAGGAGCTGGAGCAACCACCGACCCGAATAAAAGAAAACAGGCAGAAGTCATGACCGCCACATTCAAGATGAAATCACCTGGTGGACGCAAATCCGTCACATTATGCGCCAATGTCGTACAGGTTTTCTCCAACTTGATATAGGTTCTGACCTCACTCTGATTTCAGAACGAACCTGGAACGCCATAGGAAGGCCACCAGTGGAACCCACAAAGTGCACTGTTTGTAATGCATTTGGTGGAAGCCCAAAACTAACTGAGAACCCGAACCATTCCTTAACGTTCAAGGGGATACAAGTTAGTGCTATCTTCTACCCCATGAAATTTACAAGCCTTGATCTCTTGGACCTCGATCGGATTATTGAGCTTCAACACCTGGATGAACACTTCAGTGCCGTTTGTAACGAAACAACTGCAAATTGAACCAATACGTTCACTGGAACGCCACGTCCTGACAATTTTGTTGTCGCCAGTCTCATCCATACCGGAGACCAGACAGGGTATCATTGACGCAATGACAATTCAGGTTCTGGCGTCGATCACCGGTAATCCTCTCACATCAGTTCAAATTAATGAATCGTGCCAGCAGCCTATAAGGTTTCTTTTGCGGTCCAACCCCTTCAGTTTACCGTCGCAGATTCATGCGGATTGTTCTGCTGCTACCCGGAAAGTTAAGAAAGGGGAGTCAGCAGAAGAGGCTCCACAACATTCACACAGACACCAGCCACTAATTCCAGGGTATAGGGAATGATCTCTACGGTGGACGCGGGGTCGACTATGTCGGACACGAGGCACAAGTAAGATCATCAGCATTGTCACGTCAAAGAAACCAACTTCAGACAAAGGATTGTGGCTTCAAAAGGGGACCACGTCGCATGGGGCACCGGACAGCCTAGACATATCTCCGAATTTGAGGTTACTAGATCCCACATCAGCATACTCGTAGCCCCAGGGGCAAACCGTTTATCAAAACACAACAGTGGAACTTGTAATAACCCTTCAAAACGTAAATTCCTGGTTGTACGGTTAAACAGCGTTCACTTTTGACACTGTTCCTTTAAATATGTCTAATAAACTTGTGTGATATGCTTTAAAGGGATAGCGAAAAGCGGTGCTTGCATGCGGATGGCCTGCTGTGGTGCTGTGGCTCCAGAAGTAATAGGATTTTGTGGAATCGTCGACGGCGGAGCCTGTTCTCTTCTGTTAGCTTTGCATATTTGCAAAATTTAGATAAAATATGCCGGGAGCTGCTCTAAGGAAACTGTTAAACATAGTGGTATTCATTGGATTATCAAATTCCTCTAAATGAAGAAAAGCGAGTCCACATGTCATTAGAGAGATACTCAGCAAATGCCTTCGTTATGCATAGTAAGAAAGGACATTATGACACCACGAAGATAAACGTCGAAAACGATTAGGGTGTCTGGGTCCCCTCAAACATGTCCTTCTCACTGCACCATGAGGAATCTGTCCAGAAGGCATTCGCCGTCCTACGGATGAGTTGACGCCCCTTCTTCCCCATTAATCTTATGGGCCTCCGAATACTCTAGTGGGCCTACGTCAGACCGCTCCTTAAATATGCCGAACAAGTTCGCCGTCCTACGGATGAGCTGACGCCCCTTCTTCCCCATTACTCTTATGGGCCTCCGAAAACTCTAGTGGGCCTACGTGAGACCGCTCCTTAAATATGCCGAACAAGTTGTCTACTCAGGACAAAAAAGACTTAACCCTCACTCGGCGTG
Source organism: Opisthorchis viverrini (assembly GCF_000715545.1). Lineage (NCBI taxonomy): Eukaryota > Metazoa > Platyhelminthes > Trematoda > Opisthorchiida > Opisthorchiidae > Opisthorchis > Opisthorchis viverrini. The sequence goes on along the minus strand of NW_008752547.1, from coordinate 20,785 downwards.
TACAGTTACCAAGTGCGTCTCGCGGTGCTTTACATCTTTCCCCTTGGGTATCGTCGCACCCAGGGGAGCATAGTAGAAGGTTTTTAA
>NW_008752547.1:11393-17401 GCF_000715545.1 Opisthorchis viverrini | reverse complement strand
GTCGAACCGTTCCAAATAATCCTCTGCGTCTCGCGCAGTTGAATTAACATCTAATGGTCCCGTTTCAGCGGACATGATGAATTGTTTAAATCGCGACGCCAAAATGTGAGAATTAAGTTCCGGACGTACAGGAGTATAACCAGACGAACCAAAAGTCCAGAACTTAGCGCGGCATAACAAGTGGCACGTATGTATTCTATTTGGCGTTTATGTACAGCATATGGAACATTAAAACAAGAGGATAACAAATAGAGCGATGAATAGAGTATCAATCATGTACATCACAACCGACCCGGGAAACTTAAGCAAAAGCCTCGGTCTTGCGTATCAATCTGTGAATCCGTGAAAACCTTATACAGGTCTAGTTTTAAAAGATCTCACAGTTGCCATGAGATTGGCTTTGTGCCTCAAGAAAACAATGTTGGAAACGCTGGTTTTATCTACCTAAAAAGTGTGCTAGATAAGGCTTTATATGTCGTTTGATGGGTTACCACTAGAACATAGCTCCCATAGGACAGAAGAGAAGAGCCACCATACAGATAACTGTGGGCATGCAAATACATGCACCAAACCTTTTGTGCGCAAAGCAGGTCGGCTAAAGGGGACTGTAAAGAGTACCCAGTACGCTTCTTTTTACGAAAGCTGAGCACTCAAAATTATGAACAGAGTCAAAAGAAACGACGAGAATGCTTGTTAAGTGGTAGAGCTGTAGTTAGTCGCCATAGAAGAAGATTTAGAGGTACCATGGTTGCCGGCTGTTGAATTGGACGAGGGATGCCTGCTGAAACATCTCAATGCATGCGTGATTTCTACAGAGATAAACAAAAAATTCAGCGGCCCAAACTGTCCTATCTAGGCGTTAAATCACTGCATGGTAATTTTACGTCCAAATTCGTTGATCTAACGCAACCATCGTGCATCAATAAGATAATTTTAAGCGCCTTCTAAAAAGCACCCTATGTTTCCGCGCAATAAAAACGTTCGGCTCACTTACTGTTCCCAAAGGTGGGGCCAAATTCAAATCCTCGTCCGATCTTTTACTTACAGGAGACTCAAGAATCACGGCGTCGTGACGCCACGACAATCTACAGGCGAAAATGTTTGTATGCGGTTTATGCCAAGCAATGCTTTCAGGTATAAGTTGGTACCTGGCTGTACACCCTGGATAAACATCGGATTTTAATTTTGATGCAAGTCATTATCGTTTCAGTGATACACCAATTGTGTACACAGAAAAAAATGTTCGCCACCTGAAAACATTTAGATTTTTTAAAATGCTCAACATGACCAGGGGGTTTTAATGACAGGAACTTTCGACCAGAAACCTCTGGACCATGCCCAACTTGCAACAGTTGTTTAGTTCAGCTGGCTGCTTAAGATTCTCTTTATGCACACAGTATCAGCCCCTATTTACTCCCGAGTTTCCGATGTTAGCTGGTAAAATATGCGCATGATAGTAAGAGTTTAACCATGCTACAATGCGCGTTGCGTTGTGTAACCCGGGTGAATCCAACATCCATTCACTGCCGTTCATGTCCATGTGATGGGGTAAAAGCTCACGGTTCGAGATCTTCTCTTTGGTGATGAATGTAAGCCAAGTTTCTCTAACCCATCTAAAGCTGACGTTCCAAAACGAAAGCCGCCGATCTAGAATCTCTAGGTCAAATAACACACAAAAATTTTCGGACACTGGCCCGTCTGTAGAGCTTTGCTTGCTTGTGTAGCACGTAATTACCTATTTGGGACACTCCATCAGTAGCCGCACTCAATACCCTCTGGCTCCTCCTCTCAATTGGGCTTCTCTAATTTATAGGCTTGCCAACACCGGTCCAGCGGAGCTCAACATTACCTGGTTCGAATTAACCGATAATGCCATCACTCTTGTCTTGCCGTGAGCGATTGTCGGAACTCAGTTCCTCATCCTTCCCTCCCTCAATGAGAGCAGAGAAGATATTTCACTGCCGAAAGGCTCAGCAATCAAGCGCATTACTCCTCAAAGCCGGCCGATAAGCCCGCTTGAGCACATAAAATCTGCTATCCCGGCTGCATGTAACATGCATGGCACACGGCCCATCTCAATGGCTGCGAAAGCCGAAACTATTTTTGCGTTGCTCAACACTAGTGTGAATCTGCGGGCATCTCAGACCCTTCTGTCCTCTACTGAAACCTCCCGGACCTTAAGGTTCAAAGCTGCTCGTATCCGACTGCAAATTAAGCGTACAAAACATTCACTCTCCTAATTTCTAGAACCGGTCACTGATAACTACCAGATGAACAGCTATTCCCTCCATCAGTGTGCATTAGTTAATACTACCTCCTCCTCTACGGTCACCCCAAGTTTTATGGCGGTTCCCACTGTCTCCAAAAACAATGTAGTCACTTTCGGGTAGGTAAAACTTTCATCTGCTCCTTTTAATGTTGGAATTTACGTGCTATCCCCAAAATCTCAATGCTCCAGCAGTAATAATCTCCATGACATTCACCAACCTGGAACTACTCCTCGTCTAAACTCGCTAGGCTCTGGTGTCAATTTATGTCCTGATGATACACAAACCTTTTTGAAGGCCCCAGGTTCTGCATTTCCCACTGATGACCATGGGCCACCATTTTCTGCATTTGAACACCTACCGGTGCAGTTCCTGAACTCCATAGTGCCAACAAAATGCACCGCTGGTATGACAGATGCAGTGTCTCTTCAGCGTTTACCTGGACCTGCAAATGGAGGTGAAAGCATAGTCTCTTGCTGCGGAACTCTTGACCTGATGACACTCCTTTTGCCCACCGAAAGCGCTTCCCTGAGCTAAAACGCCTGCTCTCAGATTTTGGTATCATAACGCCCTCTCCCGCACCAACTTCTCGAATTACTACTAATCGCTCTTCGTCTACATAGACATACATGCCCTCTGGAGCATGAGTCCCTGTAACATGCAAGCATGATACTTGACAAGGTCCTTACCTCACAAACGTCTTTACCTAATCTTGGTCTCAATTATTCTCCATCCTCGGCCATTTGCGAAGAGATCCCTATTTAGAATTTATCCATGCCACCTACATCACCGTCTCCTCCAAAGTCGCTTGCAGCTCCATCTGTACGACCTTCAAAAAGTTCATCAAACAATACGGACAATGTGCTTGAAAAAGCCTCGTATACACGATAACTGATGGCTAGCTCTGACGCTCATTCGCTTCAACCACCCTGCCTACTCACTTTTGCGACCACTCAAACATTATTGTGGCTGCCGCCCGTCCCTCTGCAGACACCACCTCCTTCTGCCCTATATCCTCCTCCCGATAACTGATGGCTCTGACGCTCATTCGCTTCAACCACCCTGCCTACTCACTTTTGCGACCACTCAAACATTATTGTGGCTGCCGCCCGTCCCTCTGCAGACACCACCTCCTTCTGCCCTATATCCTCCTCCACGCCAGCTGATGGTTCAAAAAATAACACTCAATATCTTTTTGTTCAACCGCATGCCTTCCTCCAAAAGACATCTAAACTTCTTGGCGCCATTTGCTCGCCAACGAACTTGTCAGTAATATTGGTTGATGCCCACTCGTGTAGCTGAAACATGGCTCACAGGTGGGACTTCATACACGTCTATTTCAACCCATGGCAACTCTGTTCGCCGCTCTGATGAGAAGAACTCAAGGGACGGCCTTTGTTTTAAACACTCCGTACCAGAACTTTATAAAACCCCTGTTGATGATTCCACTCCGGATGGGATTTTGAAGGAAACCTGGATCTCTGCCGAGCAGACCAATGACCTGTGTTAGTAAAATATATCTATTCACCGCCAGTCCACTCTATCACCTTTACTGCTGACTCGTCCTGTATTTTCGACACTGCACATGCACTTCCTCACTCGTATAAACTTGTGCCAGATGACTTCGACCTACCAGATATCTCATGGTCTCCCACTACGGGCCCTAGTTGTTGCGTCTCGCTTCATGCCAAACGAAAAGTTGAGAGGTCATCCTGCATTTTACGTGGCGTTACTCGTGGCTTACATACCCTAGGCCTAATATTCTCAACCGATGGCCATCTGGCTACAGCTGTGGTTAGTCCACCCTCCCCAATAAGTGATCACTGTGCCCCTCTTCGCAACGCGGCCAGTTATGGCCCAACTGTTCTTTTGAATCATTTATTGGTTCACCGCCTCTCCCAAGACATTTTACATTCTTCTTTATTCGTGCCGGCTTCCCTGGAACGAGGTTGCTTCTCTCTCTCTCTCAACGAACACATAGCGCGTCTGTGGTATCTGCGAATACCTATTGCCTGCTATTTGTGCTTTTTCTCTCATAAAACGTTTTCGCCCTGTCATGTCCCGCCATGACACGTTACTCAAACCCTTGGACAATAAAATACACCGGTATAACAGGGAATTTTGGAAATCCTACGATTTCTCGTCGTTAGTTCCAATGAGTAAGCTCTCAACTGACCTAGCGTCCTTGCAGTTAGCTCTCGAAAGACGAGGAGAAAACACCGCCAATAAAAACCAGACGACTGTTCCGTGGGCGTTGTATCCCAAAAATCACTTGTTTGCGTTCCATCAAAATTCACTCCATCACCAATCCTGCCAGTATAACACACCATTTGAACGCTCACTTTTCTAGATACTACATGACCCCTGCTTACATTTTCAAGCCCAAACCCCCTGCCGCATATTTCTTAGCTCCTAACGTTCAATGCAGCTACTCGTCTCCCAGCAAAGTAACCATCTCCCCAGATGAGCTTCCTACCCTTCTTCTAAGCTGTAAAGACTCCTTGCGCCCGGAGCCAGCGGTCTTTCATCCCGACTTCTGAGACAAGGTTGTCGAGACATTTGTATCCAAGACTCAAATCCTTTTATCCGCTCAATGAACTACGGATCAATCAAAAGCAGTCTACAGTTCACCCGCATTTCAACTCTGGATCAAGACAAAGCACTTTCGACTACATGGGGATCCGCCAGACCTCCCATTTAGTGAGAACCTTTGAGCGATTCGTCAAAAGTCGAATAACTAGTTTCCTTCTGGCTACACGTACCGCAGAAGGCCGTTAGTACAGAGTTGTGTGTCGTGTATCCGTCAGTAGCTGGTAGCCTCACTACCTTGAGACCATCACAGCATCTTACAACTCTGAGTACTCCACTGCAGTAGTTTACTTGAATATCCGAGGAAATTTCGACCAGGTCCCACATCCATCTCTGCCACATAAACTTACTGCCGTTAGCATCACTGGAAGGTTATTTCAGTGGTTCAACTTCTACCCATCTAATGAATCTTGGATAACATAAATTGGTGGCAAACAGTCATCTCCATTATCAGTCAAACGTAAATTCATTCACTGAAGAGCGACACGCTTTATCCTCTTCCCACTGTATAGAAAAACGTTTCCGACGACGTATGCCATGTTAAGGCCCTTCTGTTTTCAGACAGTTTAAAAATGACCTGTGTGTTCCTTCTCCTGCGCAAGCGTTTACTTTTAACGAGATTACAAGACTTAGACCCGCTGACTCGCTAGTTAAATAGCTCTAGTATAAGTTTCTGTAAGGTGCAAAAGGTATCTTTTAGTGACGCTTAATAACAGAACCTTTGGGAAGTCACAACAAAGTTGGAGCCGAGTTTCTATAAGGTAATAATAATGTAAGGCAAATTCGTGAATTATACAAGCCTCAACAGTAGATGCTCGTTCAAAACAAACGGCCTGCTTGAATGTATGAACCAAATGAGCAAAAAGGCCCACACGTGAGTCAGGCACGCATGAACAAAGTCAGCCACATTTAACTGGATGACCTCATGGACAAATGAGTGAAGTGGTAAGTACATATACACACACTAAACACAAAAGTAGAGCTGGTTTTACAAAAGGGACAGAATAAACATGGAAAATTTCGAGTGTAAACTTTACGGATGGTACATTTTCTCTTCCTAGAAATTCTAAATAACCCACTGCCGCTACTCTATCCTGGCTGATGCATTCACAATTAATTGTTATCCTGTTATTCACCAAGCTGAGATAAAAA
>NW_008752547.1:8019-9143 GCF_000715545.1 Opisthorchis viverrini | reverse complement strand
GCCGCAATACTACTCCACCTTAAACAGTTACCTACTATCTGTAGACCAACGAATTTTCCTGGCTGCTTGGCTTCATCAATCTAACGGATGAAACCTGACGAAATGCTTTATCCTTATTTTGCACAAAATGGATAAACTTTCGGGTATAAGACTGGTTTTGTCCAATTACGGCAATAAAGACAAGAGGGTATCAAAAATAAACTGTGCGCAATTGTTGGCCCCTTGAACGTCACTAAAATTCAGTTGGGATTCAGTGAAAAATTCGACTTACTAAACCTCCGCTTGCATTAGTTTCTGGTGTTATTTGTTGAAAAATGTCACTCCACTGGGCACCGAGTTCAGTGCCACGAAGCGCTTAGCGGACTAACTGCTTGAAAAACGTTCTCACGTACATCAACACTCAAAGTGAGTCTCAACAAAATACCCTTACGCACTGACTATCCTACCGACGACCGTTCTGTTTTTAATAGTCAGTTAAATTTCATTGCTGCTCCCGAAAAGACGTACCACACAGTCTTAAATAAATCGACTTTGACAGCAATCAGTGAACCTTCACTTATATAGTTCAAAATTTACACACAAAATGTAAAGTCTATTGCCCACACATAATTTACGCTAGGAGCAGTTCCAGTTGGCTCAATAGGGGGTCTACGCAACAAAACCCTCATACGCAGCCCTATCTTCATCCCTGTTGTATGGACAAATGTCAACACATCTAAATTTTTCACAACAATTGCAATAGCCGTTAACTTGGAGGTCCACGCCAAAGAAGAAAGGGAGCTTGGAGTGTACATTATTGGCGACCATGGCGCAGCTTACGATATTTCACGGATGACAAAAGCTGCGTTTAAAAAGGGACTTCAGTGGCGAACTGGAGAGCTTGTTTTACAAAGATGTTAGTGTTCTTGTATGCATGGTTGAAGTGACCGCAAATCCAACTCACGTTTTTTAAAAATGCAATAATTTCGCTGATTCAGCAAAATTCTGGGAGGAATAACTGGTACTTACCAGCCAGTGTTAATCAGCAGCCAACAGCTCCACTAAGTCACTACAGCGTCGGTAATACTGGGTGAGAGGTAATCTGTTCCTCATCCATCGAGTGCATCAGCATCCGATATGCCCAC
>NW_008752547.1:0-2101 GCF_000715545.1 Opisthorchis viverrini | reverse complement strand
ATCCCAGCCCTTGTGCTTCCTTCGGGTAGAATGACAGCTAGATACTGAAATGGTGCTACAGCTGCACGATTATTATTTATAATTTGCTTTCTGTGCCAGCATCCTAGCAGCTGTGACTTCCATCCACGTCACAGGTATACTGTATCCTTTTAGTCCGCTTATTTACATATCGGTTGCATAGTAAACTTTTGGCGCCTTTTAGTGCTATTGTTGATATACCCTTGAAGTACGTGTTGCAAACCCTTTCCGCCTACTAGCAATTTCTTACGATGTCCTGCACACACTCGACTTTCCTTTAGCTTTCCCATAGGAATTACGTGACCGAATTTCATTGCGTTACATCATACTACCTAGTTAAGTAAACGCTGCTAAACTCCAAGAGCGTTAGCGGTAATATAAGGACTCTTGATGTCACTGAATAATTATAGCCTTGAAGGTGGCTCTTTCGACAAGTTTGTTTAGCTGTGACTCCTTCATATTGACTTGATAGTGACTATTCTATATGCTGTTAAGTACTATCTTTAGGATTCTGAATTTATTTGAGCCGGAAAAAACACTATCAGTAAAACAAAGAATAATAGTTTTAATAAAAACTGCTTTTCAGGTTGTGGAATATACATACACAGGACTTGTCCTTACACAAAAGAACTACTTTTATTCAGTTGTAGTTTGACCAACTAACTTGTTTTTTTTAATTGTTCGCAAACCACGGGGGTTTACTGGCATAAAAAATTACCAGAACAATTTGAGGTGCATAAAGATTTTCAAAGTATCTATTCGGTTAGACGACTCTTTCAGGCAAGAAATTAGTAAATCAGTGGCGAACATACAAAATTCTCTATAACATGCCTTTGTTCTAGTGCAGTCACCAATATACAGTCAATCCTTGCTAATCTTGTATTTTTTGCAGCTAAATGGAGAATACTCATGCGCTTATTCAATGTAAGGCAGTATAAATCGCTTCTGATCGGCAGGCACTTGAGGCGTGTAACCGAAGACAGAGAGTCTGGCGAAATTTGAAAATGCCTGGATTGTCTGTTTCTCCTTCTGCGGATCTCTGGAACAATTTCCAGCAACTTGGTGCAGCAAAGCAATGAATCAGCCAGACTCCTTTTGTGTTGGTGTTGATTTGGAGGCACTGCCCTTGAGTTGTCATATCTCCCGAAGATTTCATATTGCCTGTAACTATCAGAGCAGAATATGCTGCCTTTTTGGTGCATCTGCCCAACTCCAGAAGTGCTGCTGGAATACTCCTCTTGAACGCAATATGCCTCTGGTTTCTCATATTTCACAAGCCGGATAGCAGTTGACTGACTACATTTCGAGTCTGGTTCGCTACATGTTTTTCAAAGACTAATTTTGCCACTTTCTTGGGAAGAGCTGTTTTTGTTTCACGCCATCCACATGTGATCATACGCCATCGACTGTTTTGTTTCTCTATTGTTTATTATAGTTTATCTCTCCACTCGTTGAGTTCATTATTTTCTTAGATTCTTTATTTCTTTGTTTCCTCTCAGTCGAGAGCTTACTAGTTCTGTAACATAGTTTACTTTTGAAGTTGTCCTTTTTTGTTTACTTATTTGTAGTCTACGTATTCTGAGTCAGGCCATATTGTTCAACTTGTTCATTTTAATTAGCAATATGAATGGTTAAATAACACCAAGAATATAATGCATGTTGTTGTCAAGTTATGTTGATATGAAGCTCACTTGAGGTTGCTATCATGTCCGCCATGTGTTATAGCCGCAGTTTATTTCCTTCATATTGACTTGAGAGTGGCTATTCTATATGCTGTTAAGGATTCTGAATTTATTTGACCCGGAAGAAACACTATCAGTAAAACAAAGAATAATAGTTTTAATAAAAACTGCTTTTCAGGTTGTGGAATATACATACACAGGACTTGTCCTTACACAAAAGAACTACTTTTATTCAGTTGTAGTTTGACCAACTAACTTGTTTTTTTTAATTGTTCGCAAACCACGGGGGTTTACTGGCATAAAAAATTACCAGAACAATTTGAGGTGCATAAAGATTTTCAAAGTATCTATTCGGTTAGACGACTCTTTCAGGCAAGAAATTAGTAAATCAGTGGCGAACA
>NW_008752546.1:22293-24032 GCF_000715545.1 Opisthorchis viverrini | reverse complement strand
AGTTACCATCACCATATCCGACATACGGCTAGGAAAGGCACATAGCCACCAGGACTTGGTTGCGCCATAGCAACCCCCAAACCGTTGTTCTCGCTTGTCACCTTAATTAACGAGCATGGATGTAGACGACCGCATTTGTGACGTATACTTTTCTTTAATGAGGTTGCAGGACCTTGAAATAGTCTGAAACCATGTATTTTCCTTATTTCTCACTATCAAAAAGCCACCTCCAATAGTTATTTCATAGTCATCTACTGGGATTTCCTTGTATCCTACCATACGACTCCAACTAGATCGCGCAAAATGGGCCCTAGTCATCTCCATTGTGAGCAATAAGCCAAAGGAATTTTTAATCTTTCCAACTGCTGTGAACGGAATTAGATAAGCAGGAAATAAGGATAACGAGAGCGAGTGATCAACACCCTGAGAAGCGAAAAACGATGAGCAATGTTCTGCTGGATCCTATATACGTCTATCACGAAAAAGAGCATCACATACAGGGCCAGACTTGAGAGGAGCTGTATGGGTTGCGCCGACTACGTTGAACAAGCTGGTCTATATTTTTGGGAACTTGGCGCGCTTGGCGAATCAACAGATGGCTTTGGTCGAATGTCCATTGAGTCGAGTAAGGTCGTGGATACGATTCCCTTGGGCCGAGCAAATTTCCACCAATTTTTAAGCCGGGCAATCAACAGCGGTTGATTTGACTGCAGTGGCGTAGCAGAAATTGTTTACAAATTTTAACGTCCAGTATTAAAGTTCTAGGTCACTGGACCCTACTGGAAAACCATTGCCAAGGTTGCTTACGATCACAAAACCAGGGTTGTCAAAATGTCTTTGGTTAATGTTGTGATTACTGCTGCTTCAAGTTGATAACCAGACCGACTTATTTGGTTTTCGGTTGAACTGAGAAGCAGTCTTACACAAACTACTGACCATAGAAAAATTCCAGAAGCTGGATTAGGATATTCACCACACTGGACCGGATATCCGATAGAAGAACAACGGCACCATAATATATTTTCTACTTCGTCTAAGCACATCACAAAATGCTTTACTAAGAACCCCGTGAAATCAATTTACGTTCTGCATCACTCTGCCTGATACTGGCAAGTCATCAACATCATCATCGACAGTATGACATCAGCGTTTAACACCGATGCTTCACTGCCGTACAACCATGACTTATTTGAAAGCCTTATTGTGAAGAAAAGAATAAAGGTGGATGGGGGAGGGACTTAGTGCTACATTAACACAATCATTCCGAGGTGCCTACACCTCCAGACATTCACTCAAGCAATCTGGATAGAAACTGACAACAAGAACGCCACTGACATCGGTTGGCAGGCATATCTTGTAGTGTCTCCAACCAGACACAGTGAGGATCACGCGGTCCCCATCCTGGAAGGCGAGTAGCACCGACAGCATCCAAGCGTTTCGTGATCTCCTTCATACTCCTCTGCCAAGTCAAGGGTTGGCCACCTCTCTGTTTACGCCACTCCGAATTGGGCATGGAAAACAGCACTCTCTTCGGCAAGCGATGGTTCGGCATACGTAACACATGTCCCAACCAACGCAGCTTCTGGTGCTGGACACATTCTTCAATGGAAGTACCCGTTACACAACGGAAAACACGCTTTCCAACCTCCTCGTTACGGATTCGCAGACATCAACCCACGCGAGCTATGGTTCTGAGACAACGATTGTCGAACACCTGAAGACGCCTCAGGTCCGCTGCT